>NW_024570673.1:0-26069 GCF_018345385.1 Vulpes lagopus | reverse complement strand
GAATGGAAAAATGCAAAAAACGAGGGAGAGGGAGAAAGAGAAATGAATTCACTTTTTGTGATATTTATTAGTGATGGTCCAATAATGACAAATCTGTGACTGTCATTAAAAAGAAAGAGTTAATGAACGGTATGGAGACCGATCCCCTCAACTAACAGATAAGGAAACTGAGAAGACACGAGAAGTAATGCACACTGCTCAGTAATTCACATGGGTGGCAAGGCGCAAAGCCAAGACTCGATTCTGGTACAGAGTTCTTTAAACGACCACAATACGTTAACGTCACAGCTTCAGGCTCATCTAGAATTAGAGTCACTTTAGCTCAATAAAACATTCAACCAAAGTAGTCTTTCTTCTGCCAGATAGTTACATTTCATGAAGCACCCTAAAAGGGATTCGAATTAGGTCTCCATGTGCGCCATCAGAATACTGCCTGATGAATTAGTTAAACAAAAGTATTCCCCAAAAAAACCTCAGCCGTGAGACCTTGCCTACCCTTTCACTTTCCAAGTCTTCATGCTTCTATATCTAATTGCCTATATTTTCAGAGAAGCCAACCTTACTCAGATTAAGTTTGTCCAAGCCGAGAACTAAGTGCCAGGTTTAATATTTTTAAAACTCAATTTAAAAATAGTTAAAAAGAGAATTTCAAATGGCAAACACTGATATTTACATCATCTACTCTTATAACTAACAGAAGGGGTAATCCTGAAACCTAGATGCAGTCGTGCCTTTATATGAAAGTATAAAAGCAGAAAGAGTAACCCAAAATTGTCTATTTCACAAATGCCTATCTAAACTAGTTATGTTCAATGGTGTCTGTCTTGATGCAACAATCTCTAGGAAGACCTTCTTCAGACCTAGCTCTACCACCAATAAGCGTGTGAACTTGGACAATCCAATCCTCCAGAACTCTCAGTTTCTTTCCTGTGCCTCAGAGGAGAGGACCAGAGCTGATGATCCCTCAGTTCCCTCTCAGACCTGAAATGCTGCTGTGGGGTCCTAAACACTCTATACTGAGCACAAAAAGACGGGGGAATCTTATATATACTCAAATGCTAAACTATAAAACTAACTCTGAGCATAGATCCTGAGTATTTTAGGGTTCTCTCCTATGGCGATAGAAAATCCCCAAATCTATATCCCTTTCTATCACAAGCGGTGGGTATATGGGTCCAAGCCACTAGAAATAATAAATATGTGTGTCAGAACAGCCATCTGCCCTCATGCTCACTGCTTTTCAAAGCAAAGCCCTCAAAGAACTCCATTATTATTTTCTGAGGGTACCGGTTAACATGTAGAATCCTAACCTGCCCCTTCCTTTAACCTAAAAAAAATTAAAATGTTGGCTGGCCATATTAACAAGCTCTCCAGGTTATTCTCTTGCACACTAACATTTGAGAACCACTGGCTAGGCACCAAGGAGAAGTGATTTACCTTAAAATAGCAAAATTTGAAATCCCATGTCCTTTCCTATTTTCAGATCATAATAAATAAAGAAATGAAACAGTGAAGAGAGAGGGAAGGAGGCAAAGATAGGGATGGGGACAGAAACAAAGTGCCAGTCAAAAATGATATTTACATAAAGTTTGTCTTTCAAAACTTTAGGAACAGACAAGAGACTCCATACTCATGGAAATATGTTAAAGGCACACAGGTGTCAACTGAAAGAGCTCCCGTGGCCAGAGAGGAGACAATGTAAGCAACAAAATAAGTAGTGTTGGATTATAACCCAAAGCATAAAATAAATATCCATGAATATATACTAATATTAAAAATTGTAAAAGAAAGAAAGAGGGGCACCTGGGTGGCTCAGTCAGTTAAGCTTCTGCCTTAGGCTCAGATCATGATCCAGGTCTCAAGGCAGGCTCCCTGTTCAGCAGGGAACCTGCTCCTCCCTCTCCCTCTGCCCCTCTCGCTCATGCTTTTTCTCTCCTCTCTCTCTCAAATAAATAAATAAATAACATCTGTGAAAAAGAAACAAACAAACAAACACAGAAGAAAGAGAAGTCTCCCATGTAGAAGAATTTCAAACAATTTGTGCAGACATTCCACCCTCAAGTGGATGAGCATAGCTCATCCACTCTTATGTGTGGAATACACATAGGAACTTCCTTCTACAAAATATGTTATGAAAAAGTTAAAATAAATAATAATAATAATAATCACTTTACTATGGAGAAAGCTGACAAACACTACCTCAGCAAGATGATCAGATCGATACCAAGACTGATAAATCATGTTGATAGTATCTATCCTTTATATGATATAATAAAGATGGCAGTATATCTCTGTATATAATCCACAATCACAGTTCAATCATGAGATAAACGACAGACATGTCCCAACTGAGGGAGATTTTACAAAATACCCTACTTCTCAAGGTGTTCAACAACAACAAGGAAAGGCTGAAAAACTGTCACAATCCAGAGGAGCCTAAGAAAACATGAGGACAAGTGTAATGTGATGTGAGGGATGGGAACTTAGCAAAAACTAAGGAAATCTGAATAAAGTATGTATGGTCTTTGGTTAATGCAAATATTTTAATATTGTTTCATTAGCTAATATTTGTACCGTACTAATATAAGATATCGATAATTGGAGACATCGAGTGCGAGTGCATGAGAATTCTCTGTACTGTCTTCTCAATTTCCCTGTAAATCTTTGGGTTTTTTTTTCTAATAAATAAGATTTATTTTGAAAATTGACTTAAATGAATCAGGCTCCAAGTGTGAAGACACTTTAAGAATAGTTTAATTAATTTTTGCCTTGTTCTTAAACAGTTCCTTCGATGGGAACAAAGTAAGAATTTTATATCAGAAGGAAAGAAAAACACTTAGAAACACGTATAATGCCTCCTCAACCTGAAAAGCAGGAAAGGATAATAAAGAGCAAAAATCAGATAAAAATACTTCTTTTATATTAGACGCCATATTGCAAGTGCATTTAAAATTAGCAATGCCTAACATTTATTTCCTTGACATTTGTCTTCCAAAGAGTTCACAGTGCTTCAGTGTCAGTTAAAAAATGATTCGTGTGAAATTTTTATTAAACCAGATTTACTGGGAAATTCCTGCCCAGATAATACTTTATTTTAATTTTATTCAGTTCCTTCCTAATCACTGAGCCTTTTAGTTAGAGCTTTCAACTATAGCAAATGCCTCAGAAGGCCAATTTTTAAGTTGCTATTATAATACCCTAATGGAATCACGTATCGTATTCCTTCGCTCAGATATGGCACACAGTAGGCCCCTGATAAAATACTGAATGAGTGAATGGATAAAATTGCTTTTTATCATTTCATTCAGCAATTTCATTCTTATCTTGTTCCATTTCATGTTCTAATGTTTATCAACATCAACTCAAGAAGGTTAGGGATCCAGGAATTTATTAAGTATTTGGTGCATACCTACTATGTGCAAGGTGCTAGGAATACTAAGTTAACCAGACATAGATGCAGTGCCTATCTCCCTCCAGGCCATGCTGGTGGGAGAGACGGATACTAACCAAAAAGTGACAGAAAGACAACTAGACAAGATTATAGTAGCCAATACAAAGGTAAATATACAGCTTACTACAAGTACATATATAAGAAGGCTTAGTCTAATTGGGGCCTCAGAGAAGATAACCAGAAGAAGCATCATTTATATTAAGACATAGAGAAAGGAGAAGGTAAGTGGTGGAAGGAGAATATTATGAGGAAAAGGAAGGTTTCTGCCTCTGAATTGTAGGGCTCTGGGCAAGTCCCTTGAGCTTAGGCTCTGAACCTTCTTCTTTCTCTGCAAAACTGTGACAGTAATAATGCCTGTGCCATAGAGCTCTAATGAGTAAAGAGTTGGACTTTATTTGTACATTACCTAGGACGTTAGGAAGTACTTAATAAACATTTTCTGGTGGCCATAACAGCCTGGAGTCAGGCTTCCTGAATTCGAATCCACTTAACTAGCTGTTTGACCTTGGACAAGATGTTTTCTTCCTATCCTTTAGTTGGCCCATCAAGATAACAGTATCTGCCCATAGGGTTGTTGGAGGATCCCAGGAGTTCTTTTATGTGAAGCATGACACAATTGTTGGCCATAATATGTGCCCTATGAATGTTCACTTATATTAGCAATAAAGAAATCCTACAGCAGTCCAATGAGGTGTTTAGAAATTATTCTATAGCTTTTAAGGCAATTGAAATTCAAAAAGAACCTAAGTGCCTGTCCGTGTTTACTTAGCTAACCAGTTCCATTATCTGAAACCCAAACACACAATTTCTGATTCTAACCTCACTCCAAGAGGCCTCCTCAAGCCCGAGGAAAAATTGCCTTCTTGGGATCTCAGGGAAGAATCCTTCACATAATAATATGACCATTGGTAATGTCTCTCGGTTCTTTCCAAATCCATACAGATGCATTTCCTGATGAGTGACTGAGCTGTGAAGAAAGAGATGAGAAACCCTCATCCCTCTGAATTACTTTTGTCAGAATATTTTAACCATAGTACTACGGATAGTAAATTATCCTTATTAACAGGAAATATGTCTCAGAAGGAATCTGAGCATTCAGATGGGCAGAGAAAAAACGCTTTGACTCGCTCTTCATCTTTTAAAGACACAGGAGAGCTTTTCTACATACAAAGTCAGTGGTCAAGATAGCCTTAGGGAATAAGAGTCTGCAGCATCCAATCCCGCTGGCTGCACAGCCAGGACGCCCGCAATCCAGGTCTTCCTGATCCTTAATCCCTGGGCCTGTCCCCCAACACGTGCTGCCAAGCTGAGGTCATTTGCAATTGCTCTCTTAGGAGCTCCGGGGAAGGAGGAAGGAGCTACATAGGATGGGAAGGGACGCCTGGAGGTTGAGAAAATTAAGGCCATTCCACTTTAAGTTCAGCCTTAGCACACAGGTCCAGCCATCCCAGGCCCCTGCCAAGAAGAGCTGAAAGTTACATTACTTCAGTCACAGCAAAAAAAACAAAAGTTTACAGCTTAATGTCCTAGAAAGCCCCACATTAGCATAAGAACTGAGCCCAGGCGCTTGAAGGCCCCATAGCAAAATATAAACAGAACTTGAGGAATTGCTCAAGCCCTTCTGGGGGTGCCCCAGACCAGCCCTTAAAACTAAGCTAAAACCCACCTCGGGGTCCAAGTCCCTGCTCCGCTGTGTCCGGTAAACTTGGACACAAGCTCGAGCTTGTAAATAAACCCTCGTGTGTTTGCATCAGTGTCGGCTTCTGGGTGGTTTCTTGGATTCACAATCTTGGGCACAACAGTCTGAGAAAAAAAACAAAACCAAAAGAAGCTCGGACGCAGGCAGAGTGAAGGCAGGGTTCTGAGAGAAGCGGCGGAGACCCTGGGGCTTGGGGACTCTTCTGTGGAAGCCCCTGCTGACTGGGGGGGGGCGGGATGCTCAGCTCCAGAGCCAGAGGACCAACCGGCATCACGCCCACCAGCGCCAAGTATCAGATAGCAGCACAGCGCCGCCCGCTGGAAGCCAGAGGCGCTGACGCCCACCCCGCCTCTGACTCCACAGGTGCATCTCCCAGGCACATGTGCATCTGACAATCAGCCCCATGGCCCATCCCCAGACCCCGCACAGACCACTCGCTGACACCAAGTGGTCGGACCACGGAGGCTGCAGAGCTTCAGCTCTGCCTGGAAAGTAGGGTCTATCTTCCTTTGTACTTTGGGCTTTATTTTCATTTATTCACTTTGATTCTTTATTACTAATTGCTTTCTTTTAACTTTTTATCTCATTATTTTTTCCAGAAAAGAAGGAAGAAAAAGAAAAACCAAGAAAACAATAACAACTGCCCTCCCCCAAAAAAACCCCACCAGATTATTTCACCTGCTTGTTAAAAGATTCTAAATCCCAAAATAGGAAACACAATTAAAGTACCATGAAAGTAAAAATAAGAAATATATAAGTTACATACATAAAAAAACCCAACTCCCTAACCCTATCTCTTACCCTTTTCCAAAACCGTACCCTGACCCTGACTCTGACCTAACCCCGACCATAACCCCTAACCAAACACTAACCCTAACACTACCCCAAACCCCTATCCTAATCCGAACCCTTGCCCTAACCCTAAACCTAGCCCTAACTTTAACCCTAACCCTAACCCCAACCCTAACTCACACCCTAACCCCTAACCCTAACTGCAAACCTAAGCCCAACACTAACTCTAAGCATAACCCTAACCCTAACTCCTAACCTCCTGCCCTAATCCGTAAAGCCTAAGCCCTAACCCTAACTCTAAACCCTGTCCCTAACCCGAAACCCTATGCCTAATCCCTAACCCCCATCCTAACTCCTAACCACTGACCCTTACAATTATCCATCACCCTAACCTCTAATCCGTAACCATAAGCATAAACACTAACCACTAACATCTAAGGAAACCTAACCACCAACTGTCTCCCCTCCCCTGACCCTACCATTCATTCTACCCATTCACTTACCCTGTGGTTCTGAGGAGTCCCTTCTGATGTGGACGTGGCTCCCAACGGCGCCTCCAGAGTCCTCTAGGGGGTCCTGAGGAAGCCGGGCTCCTGTGAGTGCAGACGCGGCCTCACGTGTTCCTGAGTTATAGTCAGCGGGGTCCTGAGGACGCTGGGTCTCCTGTCACTGTGGACTAGGTCTCACATCCTCTGGAAGCCTCACAGCAGGTCCTCAGGAGGCTGGAGGCTCCTGTCAGCCAGGACATGGTCCCATGGCCCCCCAGAACCACACCGTGGGTCCTGAGGAGGCTGTAGGCTCCTTTCAGCATAGACGCAGCCCCATATGTCCCAAAGCCAAAGTGCAGGTCCTGAGGAGGACGGGGGTCCTGTCAGTGTTGACGTGGCCCCACATTTTCCTCAAGCCTCACCATAAGACCTGAGGAGGCTGGGGGCTCCTGTCGGCATGGACGTGGCCCCAAATCTTCCCAAACCTTCACAGTGGGTCCTGAGGAGGTCGGAGACTCCTGTCAGTGTGGATGCGGCACCCACATCTTTCTTAGGCCTCACCGCAGGCCCTGTCAAGGCTGGGGGTCTTCTGTCCGCATGGACGCATCCCCATTTTCCCGAAGTCTACACCGGGGGTCCTGAGGAAGTCAGCGTCTGGTTGTGTGGATGTGGCCCCACGTCCTCCCAAAACGTCACCACGTGTTCTGAGGAAGCCGGGGGTCCTGTCACCGTGGATGCGGCCCCCAGGTTCCAGAAGCCTCAATTTTTATCTGAGGGGCCTGGGAGCTCCTGCCAGAGTGGAGGTGGCACCACATCTTCCTGAAGCCTCCCCATGGTTCCTGAGGTGGTCCAGGGGCTCCTGTCTGCGTGGATGTTGGCCCATATCTTCCTGAAGCCACGCCGCGGGTCCTAAGGAGACCACGGTTCCTGTCAGCGTGATTGCCGCCCAATATCCCCCTGAAGACTCCCCGCGGGTCCTGAGGAGGCTGCAGCTCATCAGCATGGACGCGTCCCCACATCGTCCTCAGGCCTCCCCAGCACAGGCAGGCTCCTGTTTGTGCAGGCGGATGAGACCTACTGCGCATGCGGGCTCCCTGTGCGGGACCTGGGCTCAGGCGCCCCCTGTGGGACGCTCAGGCGCTGCAGGAGGCCTTGCAGGAGGCAGCCTGCCTGCGCCGAGGCCGCACCTGCCTCCTTCCAGGCTCCAGCTGAGGCCTGTTAGCTTCGGAAACGTCTCACTGAAACGGGGCCCAACACCCGGCTTCCCCAGAAATACTTAAGGCCCCTGAGAAGAAGAGCTGAAATTTACATTACCTTTTAACTAGCAGGCCAAAATAATTTGCTGTTTGTTTGGGGAGGGAGGGCAGTTGTTATTGGTTTTCTTGGTTTTTCTTTTTCTTCCTTCTTTCTTTTCTGGAAAAAATAATGAGATGGAGAAATTCACCTCCATAAAATAACATGAGGTAGTACTCAGAGCCAGGAAGTGCATCAATATGCATATAGGATATCTAACTAGAGTTAAAAACAATGATTATAAAGATAGCAGCTGGGCTGGAAAAAGAGCACAGAAGAAAACTAGAGAATCCCTTACCGTAGAAATAAAAGAACTAAAATCTAGTCAGGCCAACGTTAAAAATGCTATAACTGAGATGCAGTCCCAAGAAAGGTTATGGACCACAGAGGGAGACTGAGGGAACTCAGCCACTTATTAAAACAATAACATTCATATCATCGGAGACTCAGAAGAAAAGGGTGCAGAAGTTTTATTTGAACGAATTATGTAAACTTCTATAACCTGAGGAAGGACACAGACACTGAAATCGAGAGACAGAGAACTCCCAATAAATTCAACAGAAGCTGACCATCACCCAGGCACATCCGAGTCAAAGTCACAAAATACACAGACGAGAAAAGAATCCTGAAAGCAGTGGAGGTGGGGCTGTGGGTGGGGTAGTCCTTACCTACAAGGGAGGATGAATCAGTTTGCAGCAGATCTGTTCACAAACTTGGCAAGCCAGAAGGAAGTTGGAAGGAAATATTCAATATGCTGAATGGGAAAAGTATGCAGCCAAGAATTCTTTCTTCTGTTTTTTTTAAGAATAATCATCAAAACTTATTTAATCTCACAAGGAAGAAATTAAAAATTTCTGAACAAAAAATGCCATTTTCCTCAATCGTAATAGCAAAAATTTATTGTTTTTAATTTTTTTTTTAATTGGAGTTCAATTTGTAAGAATTCTTTCTTCAGCAAGGCTGTCATTCAGCATAGAATGAGAGATAAAGAGTTTCCAAGACAGGCAAAAAATAAAGGAGTTCATGACCACTAAACCAGTCCAGTAAGGAATTTTAAGAGGGACTCTTCTAGTGGGGGAAAAAAAGAGACCAAAAGCAACAAAGACTAGAAAGGACCAGAGAACGTCACCAAAAACACCAACTCTACTGGTAACACAAAGGCACTAAGTTTATATCTTTCAGTAATCACTCTGAATGCTGATAGACTAAATGCTCCAATCAAAAGATATAGGGTATCACAGTGGCTTAAAAAACATGATCTGGGATGCCTGGGTGGCTCAGGGGTTGAGCATCTGCTTTGGCTCGGGTCATGATCCCAGGGTCCCGGGGGATCAAGTCCCACATCAGGCTCCCTGAATGGAGCCTCATTTTCCCTCTGCCTATACCTCTGCCTCTCTGTGTCTCTCATGAATACATAAATAAAATCTTTACAAAAGAAAAAAGATAAAAAGATGAGAAAGGACCCAAATAAAATCACAAATGAGAAAAGAGAAATAACAACCAATACTAGAAAAAAAAGAACTAACACTAGAGAAATACACGATTATAAGAGAACATTATGAAAAATTATATGCCAGCAACCTACAACCTGGAAGAAATAGATCCATTCCTTCCTAGAAATATATAACATAGCAAAAATGGAAAAGGAAGAAATAAGAAACTTGAACAGACAGATAACCAGCAAAGAAATTGAATTAGCAATCAAAAATCTCCCAACAGGAGATGCTTAGATCAATAGAACAGAATGGAAAGCTGAAACAAGATACAAACCTATAACTCTATGATCGCTTAATCTTCAACAAAGCAGGAAAGAATATCCAATGGCAAAAAGACAGTCTCTTCAACAAACCCTAATCCTGACCCCAGGATAATAACAAATTGTGTTGGGAAAACCGGGCAGCCACATGCAGAAGAATGAAACTGGACCACTTTCTTACACCATGTATATAAAAAATAAATTCAAAATAGATTAAAGACCTAAATGTGAGACCTTTTCTCACAGAGAAAAGGAAAGCCCCTGCTGACTGGGGGACGGGATGATCAGCCCCAGAGCCAGAGGACCAACCCGCATCACGCCCTGCAGCGCTGAGTATCAGATAGCAGCACAGCGCCGCCCGCTGGAGGCCAGAGGCGCTGACGCCCACGCCGCCTCTGACTCCACAGGTGCATCTCCCAGGCACATGCGCATCTGACAATCAGCCCCATGGCCCATCCCCAGACCCCGCACAGACCACTCGCTGACAATGTGAGACCTTTTCTCACATTTAGAAAAGAAGAAAAAGAAGAAAAGATAGGCAGCAATGTCTTTGACATTGGCCATTGGATCTTCTTTCTAGATATGCCTCTGAGGCGAGGGAAACAAAAGCAAAAATACTATTGGGACTTCATCAAATTGAAAAGCATCCGCAAAGTGAAGGAAACAACCACAGCTAAAAGGCAACATACAAAATGAGAGGAGATATTTGTAAACAACACATCCAATAAAGAGTTAGTATCCAAAATATATAAAGCAAATATAAATCTCAGCAACCTAAAGACAAATTATCCAACTGCAGATGGGCAGAAGACATGAATGGACTTTGTCTCTGACAGGACATCCAGATGGCCGCCAGACACACGGAAAGACACTCAGCGTCACCTATCATCAGGGAAATGCAAACCAAAACCACAATGAGATGTCACCTGACAGCCGTCAGAATGGCTAAAATCAACAACACAAGAAACAACAGTTGTTGGTGAGGCTATGGAGAAGGGGGAGCCCCCTTACACTCCTGGTGGGCATGTGAACAGGTGCAGCCACTGTGGAAAACAGTGTGGAGGGTCCTCAAGAAGTTAAAAATAGAGCTACCCTACGATTCCAAAATTGCACAGCTAGGTATTTACCGCGAGGATACAAAAGTAGTTTAGTAGATTCAAAGAGGGACACGCAGCCCACTGTTTGTAGCAGCGTTATCAACAACAGCCAAACTGTGCATACAGCCCAGATGTCCATCGACAGATGAATGGGCAGAGACGATGTGGTAAATATACACACTACGACATCACTCGGTCGTCAGAAGGGATGAAATGAAGCCATTTACAATGACGTGGGAGAAGTGGAAAGGACTTATGCTAAATGAACTCATTCAGTCAGAGAAAGACAGTTACCAAATACCATACAATTGCATTCACATGTGAATTTTAAGAAACCAAACAAAGGGGCGGAGGGGGTGGATGAGAGAAGCAAACCAAGAAACACACTCTTAACCACAGAGAATAAACTAATAAATACCAGAGGAAGGTGAGGGGGATGGGGAATCAGGGGATGGGGATAGTGGAGGGCACCTGTGACCAGTACCAGGCGTTGTATCCAAGGGTTGAATCACTATGTGGTAGACCTGAAACTATATCATACTGTGTTTACAAACAGGATTACAAGTAAAACTCTAAAATAATAATTGGTAGTATTGATGAAATATGTGCGCACAAGAGATAAAATCAGAAAGGCAACTGAAAATCCACATAAAGAGTATTTAGAGCCACAAGTCCCCTCCTTAGCTCAGCTCAGGAGAAGCGTGCCATGTCTTTTCTGACCCCAGCAGAAGCCTGGATTTTGATGCTCTGGGGAGGCCACTGACTTGGTGGAGTCAGGCTATCTTTGAACCCAAAACCTCAATAGAGTGCATAAAACTAAACTGCCCAAGATACTACGAGTCCCAGTGCAGGCACATGCCAAGCCTCAAACTCTAACCATACACAGCCATAACCCTAACCCTACGCTTAAGCCTAATGTTAACCTAACCCTTGAACAAGACCTATCACTAATCAAAAACCAAACACAAACCCCAAGACTGAAACACATTCACTGAATCTTCCTGCCAACCCTCACCCTAACTCCTAACCCTAACCTTAACTTAATGTACTCAAATGCTATTCCTAATCTTAGATTCCTAATCTTTACCCTAACCCTAACCCTCTAATACTAATGCTATCTCATACCCCAAACTGTACCCTAACCTGTACCCTAAAACTAACTCCTAAGCCACTCCCTAACCCTATCTCTTACCCTTTTCCAAAACCGTACCCTGACCCTGACCCTGACCTAACCCCAACCATAACCCCTAACTAAACACTAACCCTAACACTACCCCAAACCCCTATCCTAATCCGAACCCTTGCCCTAACCCTAAACCTAGCCCCAACTTTAACCCTAACCCCTAACCTTAACCCCAACCCTAACTCACACCCTAACCCCTAACCCTAACTGCAAACCTAAGCCCAACCCTAACTCTAACCATAACCCTAACCCCAACTCCTAACCTCCTGCCCTAATCCCTAAAGCTAAACCCTAACCCTAACTCTAAACCCTGTCCCTAACCCGAAACCCTATGCCTAATCCCTAACCCCCATCCTAACTCCTAACCACTGACCCTTACAATTATCCCTCACCCTAACCTCTAATCCGTAACCATAAGCATAAACACTAACCCCTAACATCTAACGAAACCTAACCACCAACTGTCTCCCCTCCCCTGACCCTACCATTCATTCTACCCATTCACTTACCCTGTGGTTCTGAGGAGTCCCTTCTGATGTGGACGTGGACCCAACGGCGCCTCCAGAGTCCTCTAGGGGGTCCTGAGGAAACCGGGCTCCTGTGAGCGCAGACGCAGCCTCACGTGTTCCTGAGTCATAGTCAGTGGGGTCCTGTGGACACCGGGTCTCCTGTCACTGTGGACTAGGTCTCACATCCTCTGGAAGCCTCCCAGCAGGTCCTCAGGAGGCTGGAGGCTCCTGTCAGCTGGACATGGCCCCACGTCCCCCCGGAAACTCACCGCGGGTCCTGAGGAGGCTGTAGACTCCTATCAGCATAGACACAGCCCCATATGTCCCAAAGCCAAAGTGCAGGTCCTGAGGAGGACGGGGGTCCTGTCAGTGTTGACGTGGCCCCACATTTTCCTCAAGCCTCACCATAAGACCTGAGGAGGCTGGGGGCTCCTGTCAGCATGGACGTGGCCCCAAATCTTCCCAAACCTTCACAGTGGGTCCTGAGGAAGTCAGCGTCTGGTTGTGTGGATGTGGCCCCACGTCCTCCCAAAACGTCACCCTGTGTTCTGAGGAAGCCGGGGTTCCTGTCACCGTGGATGTGGCCCCCAGGTTCCAGAAGCCTCAACTTATGTACTGAGGGGCCTGGGAGCTCCTGCCAGAGTGGACGCGGCACCACATCTTCCTGAAGCCTCCCCGCGGTTCCTGAGGCGGCCCAGGGGCTCCTGTCTGCGTGGATGTTGGCCCACATCTTCCTGAAGCCTCACCGCGGGTCCTGAGGAGACCGGGGCTCCTGACAGCGTGAACGTGGCCCAATGTCCTCCTGAAGCCTCACTGCGGGTTCTGAGGAGGCTGCGGCTCATCAGCGTGGATGCGACCCCACCTCCTCCTCAGGCCTCCCAAGCACAGGCTGGCTCCTGTTAGTGCAAGAGGACAAGGCTTACTGCGCATGCGCGATCCTTGGGTGGGTTCTGGGGTCGGGCGCCCCCTGCGGGACGCTTAGGCACTGCAAGAGGCCGTGCAGGAGGTGGTGTCCCTGCGCCCGGGGCCACACCTGCCTCCTTCCAGGCTCCAGCTGAGGCCTGTGAGCTTCGGAAACGTCTCACTGAAACGGAGCCCAACACCCGGCTTTCTCAGAAATACTTAAGGACGATGAATTGGAGCCCACAGGACGCAAAATGAAATGTGGACCAGACTTTTACCACGTCCTACCAAACCCACTCAACCCTCTTCCACTGTGGGCAGGACCGCGGGCTGGTGCAGCCACCCTGGAAACAGTGTGGAGGCTCCTCAGGAAGTTACAAATAGAGCCGCCCTGCGACCAGCAGGTGCTCGGCCTGGAGCTCACTCCGAAGATACAGATGCAGTGAGACTCCGGGACAACTGCACCCCAATGTCCACAGCAGGCGGGTCCACAGTAGCCACACTGTGAGAGGAGCCTCGGTGCCTTCAGACAGATGATGGATAAAGAGGATGGGAGATAGATGATGGTAATAGATGATAGATAGATAGATGATAGGAATGTTACTCAGCTATCAAAGAGAAGGAAATCTTGCCATTTGCAATGACGTGGATAGAACTAGAGGGATCATGTTAAGCGAAATCAGTCAGTCAGGAAAGAAAATGGCCGTATGGTGTCATTCATAGGTGAAATTAAAGAAGCAAAGCAGATGGACATCTGTGAAGGGAAGGAAAAACAAATAAGATGAAAACAGAGATGGAGGAAAAAGAGACTCCATCACAGGAAACAAACTGAGGGTCGCTGGAGGGGAGGGAAGTGGAGGGACAGGGTAACTGGTAGACGGGCATGAAGGAGGGCACGTGATGTCATGAGCACTGGTGTTATCTCCAACTGGTGAATCCCTGAAGTCTATCTCTGAAAGTATAATACACTATACTGTTAATTAATTGGGTTTAAATTAAATTAAGTTTAAAAAATCAGTTGACTGTATCAGAGTGCATTTTCTTCCAGGCTCTCTATTCTGCTCCTTCAGCAATGCCAGAACCACACCCCTGTGGGTTTGGTTTGTTTAAGTAGGCTCCATTCCTCGTCCACAGCCCAGCACAGGCCTAGTACTTATGACCCCAAGATCAAGACCAGGGGTGAGGTCAAGAGTCAGATGCTTAACCAACGGAGACAGCCAGGGGCCCGAGAACCACACTGCTTTATCCTGTGTCTCTGTGACATCGTTTGAAATAAGAAAGTGCTGCGTCCAGCTCTGTCCTGCTTCTCCAACACTGATTTGCTGTCCAGGGTCATTTGTGGGGGCGGACAAATGTTGGGAGTGCTTTTTCTATTTCTAAAATCGGCCACCATGATTTTGATAGGAATGACATTGGAACTGCGGGTGGCTTCTGGAACTGTGGACATTTTAACAAGATGAAGGCTCCGACCCCACGAGCCCAGGAAGTCCTCCCAAAGTCTTGTAATTTTCAGTGTACAAGTCTTGCAGTCCCTTGGTTCAGTCTAATTATTTTGTTTTTTGGATGCTCCTGATAAGGGAGTCATGTCCTGAATTTCCTTCCTGAGTGCTCATTGTCGGGACACAGCAAGGCTACTGATCTCTGTGCATTTTGTGTCCCACAACTTTAAGGAATTCACTCATTAGTTCTAACAGTTTTTGGTGGAGTCTGTCGGGTTTCCTGTTTCTAATACCACATCTTCAGCAAATAGGGACAGTGTGATGTCCCCCTTCCAGGTGTGGAACCTTTTCTGTTTCCTGTCTGTTGACTACGATAGGACTTCCAGTGCTGAGAGGGGACTTCCTTGGCTTGTTCCTGCTCTTAGGGGAGACGATTTCAAGTTTTCACCCTTGAGGATGATGTCAGCTACAGGCCTTCCTACACGGCCTTTATTCTGTTGATATACGTTTCCTCAAAACCCACTATGCCGAAAAATAAAAATAAAAAAATAAAAAACCCACTATCCTTTTTTTTTAAATAATAAATTAATTTTTTATTGCTGTTCACTTTGTCAACATACAGAATAACACCCAGTGCTCATCCCGTCAAGTGCCCCTCTCAGTGCCCGTCACCCATTCACCCCCATCCCCCGCCGTCCTCCCCTTCCACCACCCCTAGTTCATTTCCCAGAGTTAGGAGTCTTTATGTTCTGTTTCCCTTTCTGATATTTCCCACACATTTCTTCTCCCTTCCCTTATATTCCCTTTTACTACCCACTATGCTTTTTATGTTGTATTTTGTCAAATGCTTTTTCTGCAACTCTTGAGAGGATCGTATGCCTTTGTCCTTTCTCTTGTTTTGGTTTTTAAGATTTTATTTATTTACCCATGAGAGTCATTTTGTTCCAGGTGAGGCCAGAAGGAGACCACAGGAACCAGGTCCAGGAAAGCCCCATATGGGAACCAGAGCCACCAGATCCAGGTGAGACCCAGGTGGGGACCACAGTCACAAGGTCCAGGTGAGGCCCAGGTGGCAACAAGATTCACCAAGTCCAGGTGAGACCCAGGTGGGGACCACAGTCACAAGGTCCAGGTGAGGGACAGGTAAGGACCAGATTCACCAGGTCCAAGTGAAGCCCGGGGGGGGACCAGAGTCAAAAGGTAAGGGTGAGGTCCAGAGGGGGACCAGAGTAACCAGTTTAGTTTGAGGCCCAGAGTGGGACCAGAGGTCCCCGGTCAAAGTGAGGCCCAGGTGTGGAATAGAGTATCCAGGTCCCAATGATGCCTATGTGAGGACCAGAGTCACTAGGGCCATGCAAGGCCCAATGGGGATCAGAATCACCAGGTCCTGGTGAGGCATAGAACGAGACCACAGTCACCAGTATCAGGTGAGCCCCATGTGGGAATCAGAGCCACTATATCCAGCTGAGTCCCAGGTCCATGTGAGGCCCACGTGAGGACCAGAATCATCAGGTCAAATTGAGGCATAGCTGGGGACAAGAGTCACCAGGTCTAGGTGACGCCTAGGTGGGGACGAGATTCACCAGGTCTGAGTTAGGTCAAAGTGGGGACGAGAGTCACCAGGTCCAGGTGAGGCCAAACTGAGGACCAGAGTCACCAGATCCAGGTGAGGTCCATGTTGGAAAGAGAGTCACCAGGTCCAGGAGAGGCCCAGGTGGGGACCAGAGTCACCAGGTCCAGATGAGGCCCAGGTGAGGACCAGACTCACCAGGCACACGTGAGGCCCAGGTGGGGACCAGAATCACCAGGTATAGGGGAGGCCCTTGAAAGAACCAGAGTCAACAGTTCAAGGTGAGGCGCAGGTGGCAACCAGAGTCAGAAGGTCCAAATCAGGCCAATGTGGGGTTCACAGTCACCAGGTAAGGGTGAGACCCAGAGGGGGACCAGAGTCACCTGGTCCAGGTGAGGCTCAGTTGTGGAACACAGTAACCGGGTCCCAATTATGCCCAGTTGAGGACCAGAGTTAACAGGGCCAGGTGAGGCCCAGATGGGGATCAGAGTCACCAGGTCCAAGTGAGGCCCAGGTGGGGACCACAGTCACCAGATCCAGGGTAGTCTCAGGTGCAGACCAGAATCACCAGGTCCAGGTGGGGCCCAGGTAAGGACCAGAGTTACCAGGTCGAGGTGAGTCCCAGGTGGGGAACACAATAACCATGTTCCAATGATGCCCATCTCAGGACCAGAGTCACCAGGTCCACTTGAGGACCAAGTGGGGACCAGATTCACCAGGTCCAGGGGAGGCCCAGGTGGACACCAGAGTTACCAGTTAAAGGTGAGTCTAGAAGGACAGCACGGTCACCAGGTCTAGGTGTGGTCCATGTGAGAACCAGATCACCAGGTACAGGTGAGGCCCAGGTGGGAACCCGAATCAGCAGGTCCAGGTAAAGCCAAGGTGGGGACCACAGTCACCAGGTCCAGGTGAAACCAAGCTGAGGACCAGAATCACCAAATCCAGGTGAGGCCCGGGGGTAGGGGGACTGGAGTCACCAGGCACAGGAGAGGCTACAAGAACAGCAGGGACACCAGGTCCACGTGTGGTTCATGTGGAAACCAGAGTCACCAGGTCCAGGTGAAGCCCAGGTGAGGACCAAATTAAATGTTCCAGAGTCTCACTTGGGAAACAGACTAAACATATCCTGATGATGCCCAGGTGAGTACAAGAGTCACCAGGTCCAGGTGAGGTGCACGTGAGGACCAGAGTCACCAGGTCCAGGTGATACCCAGGAGGGGACCAGATTCACCAGGTCCAGGTAAGGCCCAGGTGGAACTCAGTCACCTGGTCTGGGTGAGACACAGGTGGGGACAAAAGTCATAAGACCAGTTGAGGCCCAGGTGGGAACATAGTTACCAGGTCCAGGTGAGGCCAAACAAAGTACCAGAGGCACAAGACCAGCTGAGGCCCAGTTGGGGACTGGAGTGACCAAGTATAGGTTAGGTTAGAAGGACACCACAGTCATAAAAACACAGCTAGTTGAAAACTGGCTTCTAGGGATGCTTCCTTGTGAGAGCTGAGCTCAGGGCAGGACCTGCCCACATCCTGGCTACCTGCAGACATACCTCCTATCATCCTTAAGTGAGGTGCTGGAAGAGGTTGTGTGAAAAGCATGTGGAAGTGTCTGGCCTGTACTCAAGTGAATCTGAATTCAATACAGGGATTTCCAACAGCCTTGTTCAATGAGAGTCATGCTAGGTTCTATCTCCCCTGTAGGAGTGGCAAGCAAACATGTACCTACAAGGCATTCACATTTCTGAGAGTTGAGCTTATGGCCTGTCCCTCCCACATCCTGACTGCCTGTACAGTTCGCTTCCACAGGATTTCGTTCTACGCAGAACAGTAGCAGAGAGAGAACCAAGTGACTTGCTTGTCACTTTCGCACCTCCCGGACAGCTTCATCCACAGCCTGCATACACCTTACACTTCTGCTACATTGTCACGGCCTTAAGAACGCAGCTACTGGAAAGCTGCACTGAGGCATGCTTCCCTTGAGATATGAGTTCAAGGCAGGACCCCACCGCATCATGACTGCCTGTAGACGTAGCTGCCACCATCCTCATTTTAGGAACAGGGAGAGGTTGTCAGAAATGCATGTGGAAGCACAGGGCTGTACTCACGTGTATGTGAGTTGAATACAGCGATTGCCAACGTCCCTGTTCAATTAGAGTGTAGCTAGGTTCGAACTCCCCAGTATGAGTGGGGGCAGACATCTGCCTCCCAGGCATACACGCTCCTGAGAGTTGAGCTTAAGGCCAGTCCCTCCCACATCCTGCCTGCAGGTACACCTCGCTCCTAACAGGCCTAGGCTCGATGTGGGACTGAAGTGTTGTGAGAGGTAAGTGGAAAGTCCCGGCCCACAAGACTAGTGCCTCCATGCTCAATCCAGCGATTTCCTAGTAATTCCTATGTTAGCCAGGTGCTACATCCTAAGTTCCATACGAGAGAAGCTAGCTGGACGCCTAGTACCAAGGCAACTTACTTCTAGGAGTTGAGCTCACACTCAGTCCCTCACAGTTGCACACTGTCTGCAGAATGAGTTTCGAATGTCTGCACCACAGCCGTTTGTCACAAGCTTGTGAGACGCAAGTGGAATAAGCAGACCTGGAGGGTGTCTCCAACTGCAGTGGAGTAGTATTCTAGGTACCTCCTAGCTTAGAGTACTGCTACGATTTCAGTGCCCTAAGAACGCAGCTAGTTGAAACCTGGCTTGTAGGCATGCTCCTTGTGCGAGGTGAGGTCAGGGCAGGACCCTCCCGCATCCTTACTGCCCGTAGACATAGTTCCCAGGATCCTTATGTTAGGCGCTGGAAGAGCTTATGTGAAAAGCATGTGGAAGTGACAGGATTCTCCTCAAGTGAATCTGATCTCAATACAGACATTGCAAATGTCCAATGAGAGTGTAGCTCGGTCCAAGGTCCCATCAAAGTGTCTAACAGACATCTGCCTGCAAAGCATACACAATTCTGAGAGGTGAGCTTATGGCCTGTCCCTCCCACATCCTGCCTGCAGGTACACCTCGCTCCTAACAGGTCTAGCCCCGATGCATGCCTGTAGTGTTGTGAGAGGTAAGTGGAAAGTCCCGGCCCACAAGACTAGTGCCTCCAAGCTCAATCCAGCGATTTCCTAGTATTTCCTCTGTAAGCAAGGTGCTACATCCTAAGTGCCATACGAGAGAAGCTAGCTGAACGCCTTGTCCGAAAGCAACTTACTTCGGAGAGTTGAGCTCACCCTCAGTCCCTCACAGTTGCACACTGCCTGCAGAAAGAGTTTCCAACATCTGCACGACAGCCGTTTGTCAGAGGCTTGTGTGACGCAAGTGGAATAAGCAGACCTGGAGGGTGTCTCCAGCTGCAGTGGAGTGGTATTCTGGGTACCTCCTGGCTTAGAACACTGTTACGTTCTCAGTGCCTGAGGAACGCAGCTAGTTGAAAGCTGGCTTGTAGGCGTGCTTCCTTGTGCGAGCTGAGTTCAGGGCAGGAGCCTCCCGCATTCTGACTGCCCGTAGACGTAGGTCCCAGCATCCTTATGTTAGGTGCCGAAAGAGGTTGTGTGAAGAGCATGTGGCAGTGACAGGATTCTCCTCAGGTGTATCTGATCTCAATGCAGACGTTGCAAACGTCCTTGTTCAATGAGAGTGTAGCTCGGTCCTAGCTCCCATCAAAGTGTCTAGCAGACATCTGCCTGCAACGCATACACACTTCCGAGAGTTGGGCTAATGGACTGTCCCTCCCACATCCTGCCTGCAGGTACACCCCGCTCCTAACAGGCCTAGCCCCGATGCGTGTCTGAAGTGTTGTGAGAGGTAAGTGGAAAGTCCAGGCCCACAAGACTAGTGCATCCAAGCTCAACCCAGCGATTTCCTACTATTTCCCGTGTGAGCCAGGTGTTACATCCTAAGTGCCATACGAGAGAAGCTAGCTGAACGCCTTGTCAGAAAGCAACTTACTTCGGAGAGTTGAGCTCACCCTAAGTCCCTCAGAGTTGCACACTGCCAGCAGAAAGAGTTTCCAACATCTGCACCACAGCCGTTTGTCAGAGGCTTGTGAGACGCAAGTGGAATAAGCAGACCTGGAGGGTGTCTCCAGCTGCAGTGGAGCGGTATTCTGGGTACCTCCTGGCTTAGAACACTGTTACGTTGTCAGTGCCCGAGGAACGCAGCTAGTTGAAAGCTGGCTTGTAGGCGTGCTTCCTTGTGCGAGCTGTGTTCAGAGCAGGACCCTCCCGCATTCTAACTGCCCGTAGACGTAGGTCCCAGCATCCTTATGTTAGGTGCCGGAAGAGGTTGTGTGAAGAGCATGTGGAAGTGACAGGATTCTCCTCAGGTGTATCTGATCTCAATGCAGACATTGAAAACGTCCTTGTTCAATGAGAGTGTAGCTCGGACCTAGCTCCCATCAAAGTGTCTAGCAGACATCTGCCTGCAAAGCATACACACTTCCGAGAGTTGGCCTTATGGACTGTCCCTCCCACATCCTGCCTGCACGTACACCGCGCTCCTAACAGGCCTAGCACCGATGCGTGCCTGAAGTGTTGTGAGAGATAAGTGGAAAGTCCCGGCCAACAAGACTAGTGCATCCAAGCTCAACGCAGCGATTTCCTAGTATTTCCTCTGTGAGCCAGTTGCGACATCCTAAGTGCCATACGAGAGAAGCTAGCTGAACGCCTTGTCTGAAACCAACTTACTTCGGAGTGTGGAGCTCACCCTCAGTCCCTCACAGTTGCACACTGCCTGCAGAAAGAGTTTCCAACATCTGCACCACAGCCGTTTGTCAGAGGCTTGTGAGACGCAAGCTGCAAAAGAAGACCTGGAGGGTGTCTCCAGCTGCAGTGGCGTGGTATTCTGGGTACCTCCTGGCTTAGAACACTGTTACGTTCTCAGTGCCGAGGAACGCAGCTAGTTGAAAGCTGGCTTGTAGGCGTGCTTCCTTGTGCGAGCTGAGTTCAGGGCAGGAGCCTCCCGCATTCTGACTGCCCATAGACGTAGGTCCCAGCATACTTATGTTAGGTGCCGGAAGAGGTTGTGTGAAGAGCATGTGGAAGTGACAGGATTCTCCTCAAGTGTATCTGATCTCAATGCAGACATTGCAAACGTCCTTGTTCAATGAGAGTGTAGCTCGGTCCTAGCTGCCATCAAAGTGTCCAGCAGACAAATGACTGCAAAGCATACACACTTCTGAGAGTTGGGCTTATGGACTGTCCCTCCCACATCCTGCATGCACGTACACCGCGCTCCTAACAGGCCTATCCCCGATGCGTTCCTGAAGTGTTGTGAGAGGTAAGTGGAAAGTCCCGGCCCACAAGACTAGGGCATCCAAGCTCAACCCAGCGATTTCCTAGCATTTCCTGTGTGAGCCAGGTGCTACATCCTAAGTGTCATACGAGAGAAACTAGCTGAACGCCTTTTCCAGAAGGAACTTACTTCGGAGAGATGAGCTCACCCTCAGTCCCTCACAGTTGCACACTGCCTGCAGAATGAGTTTCCAACATCTGCACCACAGCCGTTTGTCAGAGGCCTTGTGAGACGCAAGTGGAATAAGCAGACCTGGAGGGTGTCTCCAGCTGCAGTGGAGTGGTATTCTGGGTACCTCCTGGCTTAGAACACTGTTACGTTCTCAGTGGCTGAGGAACGCAGCTAGTTGAAAGCTGGCTTGTTGGCGTGCTTCCTTGTGTGAGCTGAGTTCAGAGCAGGACCCTCCCGCATTCTGACTGCCCATAGACGTACGTCCCAGCCATCCTTATGTTAGGTGTCAGAAGAGGTTGTGTGAAGAGCATGTGGAAGTGACAGGATTCTCCTGAAGCGTATCTGATCTCAAAAGAGACATTGCAAACGTCCTGGTTCAATGAGAGTGTAGCTCTGTCCTAGCTTCCATGAAAGTGTGTAGCAGACATCTGCCTGCAAAGCATACACACTTCCGAGAGTTGAGCATATGGACTCTCCCTCCCACATCCTGCCTGCACGTATACGGCGCTCCTAACAGGCCTATTCCCGATGCATGCCTGAAGTGTTGTGAGAGGTAAGTGGAAACTCCCGGCCCACAAGACTAGTGCATCCAAGCTCAATCGAGCGGTATCCGAGTAATTCCTTTGTTAGCCAGGTGCTACATCCTAAGTGCCTTACGAGAGAAGCTAGCTGAACACCTTGTCCACAAGCAACTTACATCGGAGAGTTGAGCTGACCCTCAGTCCCTCACAGTTGCACACTGTCTGCAGAATGTGTTTCGAACATCTGCACCAGTGCCATTTCTCCGAGGTTTGTGAAACGCAAGTGGAATAAGCAGACCTGGAGGGTATCTGCAGCTGCAGTGGAGTGCTATTCTGGGAACCTCCTGGCTTACAATACTGCTACGTTCTCAGTTCCCTCAGAACGCAGCTAGTTGAAAGCTGGTTTGTAGGCATGCCTCCATGTGCGAGCTGAGGTCAGGACAGAACCCGCCGTATTCTGCCTGCCCGTAGACAAAGGTCCCAGCATCCCTATGTTAGGCGCCGGAAGAGGTAGTGTGAAAAGCATGTGAAAGTGACAGGTCTCTGCTCAAGTGAATCTGAGTCCAATACAGACATTGCAATCGTCCTTGATCAATGAGAGTGTAGCTCGGTCCTAGCACCCATCAATAAGTGTCTTCCAGACATCTGCCTGCAAAGCATACACACTTCCGAGAGTTGAGCTTATGGACTGTCCCTCCCACATCCTGCCTGCAGGTACACCGCGCTCCTAAAAGCTCTAGCCCTGAGATGTGCCTGAAGTGTTTTGAGAGATAAGGGGCAAGTCCTGGCCCTCAACACTAGTGCATCCAAGCTCAATCTTGCGTTTTTTTAGTATTTCCTATGTGAGCCAGATGGTACATCCTAAGTGCCATACGAGAGAAGCTAGCTAAACGCCTTGTCCAAAAGCAAATTACTTCGGAGTGTTGAGCTGACCCTCAGTCCCTCACATTTGCACACTGCCTGCAAAAAGAGTTTCCAACATCTGCACCAGTGCCGTTTTTCAGAGGCTTGTGAGACGCAAGTGGAAGAAGCAGACCTGGAGGGTGTCTCCAGCTGCAGTGGGGTGGTATTCTGGGTACTTTGTGGCTTAGAGACCTGCTACGTTCTCAGTGCCCTAGTTTCGCTGCTAGTTGAAAGCTGGCTTGTACGCATGCTTCCTTGTGCGAGCTGAGCTCAGGGCAGGACCCGCCCGCTTCCTGCCTGCCTGTAGACAAAGGTCCCAGCATCCTTATGTTAGGCGCCGGAAGAGGTTATGTGAAAAGCATGTGGAAGTGACAGGACTCTGCTCAAGTGAATCTGAGTCCAATACAGACATTGCAAACGTCCTTGTTCAATGAGAGTGTATCTCGGTCCTAGATCCCATCAAAGTGTGTAGCAGACAATTGCCTGCAAAGCATACACACTTCCGAGAGTTGAGCTTATGGACTATCCCTCCCACATCGCGTCGGCAGGTACACCGCGCTCCTAACAGGCCTAGCCCCGATGCGTGACTGAAGTGTTGTGAGAGGTAAGTGGAAACTCCCGGCCGACAAGACTAGTGCATCCAAGCTCAATCCAGAGAATTCCTAGTATTTCCTGTGTGAGCCAGGTGCTGCATCCTAAGTGCCATATGAGAGAAGGTAGCTGAACACCGTGTCTAAAAGCAACTTACTTCGGAGAGCTGCGCTGACTCTCAGTCCCTCACAGTTGCACACTGCCTGCTGAATGAGTATCGAACATCTGCACCAGAGCCGTTTCTCAGAGGCTTGTGAGACGCAAGTGGAATAAGCAGACCTGGATGGCGTTTCCAGCTGCAGAGGAGTGGTATTCTGGGTACCTTCTGGCTTAGAGTACTGCTACGTTCTCAGTGCCCTAAGAACGCAGCTAGTTGAAAGCTGGCTTGTAGGCATGCCTCCTTGTGCGAGCTGAGGTAAGGGCAGGACCCGAACGCATCCTGCCTGCCCGTAGACCAAGGTCCCAGCATCCTTATGTTAGGCGCCAGGAGAGTTTGTGTGAAAAGCATGTGGAAGTGACAGGACTCTGCTCAAGTGAATCTGAGTCCAATACAGACATTGCAAACGTCCTTGTTCAATGAGAGTGTAGCTCGGTCCTAGCACCCATCAAAAAGTGTCTTCCAGACACCTGCCTGCAAAGCATACACACTTCCGAGAGTTGAGCTTATGGACTGTCCCTGCCACATCCTGCCTGCAGGTACACCGCGCTCCTAACTGGACTAGCCCCGATGCGTGCCTGAAGTGGTGTGAGAGGTAAGTGGAAACTCCCGGCCCACAAGACTAGTGCTTCCAAGCTCAATCCAGCGAATTCCTAGTATTTCCTGGGTGAGCCAGGTGCCGCATCCTAAGTGCCATACGAGAGAAGCTAGCTGAACGCCTTGTCCAAAAGCAACTTACTTCGGAGAGTTGAGCTCACCCTCAGTACCTCACAGTTGCAAACTGCCTGCAGAAAGATTATCCAACGTCTGCACCAGAGACGTTTGTCAGAGGCTTGTCAGACGCAAGTGGAATAAGCAGACCTGAAGGGTGTCTCCAGCTGCATTGCAGTGGTATTCTGAATACCTCCTGGCTTAGAGTACTGCTACATTCTCAGTGCCCTATGAACGCAGTTGGTTGAAAGCTGGCTTGTAGGGGTGCTTCCTTCTGCGAGCTGAGTTCAGGGCAGGACCCTCCCGCATTATGACTGCCCGTAGACATTGGTACCAGCATCCTTATGTTAGCCGCCGGAAGAGGTTCTGGGAAGAGCATGTGGAAGTGACAGTATTCTCCTCAAGTGTATCTGATCTCAATGCAGACATTGCAAACGTCCTTGTTCAATGAGAGTGTAGCTCGGTTCTAGCACCCATCAATAAGTGTCTTCCCGACATCTGCCTGCAAAGCATACACAATTCCGAGAGTTGAGCTTATGGACTGTCCTCCCACAATCCTGCCTGCACGTACACCGCGCTCCTAACAGGCCTAACCCCGATGCGTGCCTGAAGTGTTGTGAGAGGTAAGTGGAAAATTCCGGCCCTGAAGACTAGTGCATCCAAGCTCAATGCAGCGAATTCCTAGTATTTCCTGTGTGAGCCAGGTGCTGCATCCTAAGGGCCATAGGAGAGAAGTTAGCTGAACGCCTTGTCCAAAAGCAACTTCTTTTGGAGAGCTGCGCTGACTCTCAGTCCCTCACAGTTGCACACTGCCTTCAGAATGAGTTTCGAACATCTGCACCAGAGCCGTTTCTCAGAGGCTTGTGAGACGCAAGTGGAATAAGCAGACCTGGATGGTGTTTCCAGCTGCAGTGGAGTGGTATTCTGGGTACCTCTTGGCTTAGAGTACTGCTACATTCTCAGTGCCCTAAGAACGCAGCTAGTTGAAACCTGGCTTGTAGGCATGCTTCCTTGTGCGAGCTGAGGTCAGGGCAGGACCGGCCCGCATCCTGCCAGCCAGTAGACAAAGGTCCCAGCATCCTTATGTTAGACGCCGGAAGAGGTTGTGAAAAGCATGTGGAAGTGACAGGACTCTGCTCAAGTGAATCTGAGTCCAATACAGACATCGCAATCGTCCTTGTTCAATGAGAGTGTAGCTCGGTCCTAGCACCCATCAAAAAGTTTCTTCCAGACATCTGCCTGCAAAGCATACACACATCCCAGAGTTGAGCTTATGGACTGTCCCTCCCACATCCTGCCTGCAGGTACACCGCGTCCCTAACAGGCCTAGCCCCGATGCGTGCCTGAAGTTTTGTGAGAGGTAAGTGGAAAGTCCTGGCCCTCAACACTAGTGCATTCAAGCTCAAACCAGTGAATTCCTAGTATTTCCTGTGTGAGCCAAGTGCTGCATGAAGGAGTGAGAAAAAAGTTGTGTGAAGGAAAGAGCCTAGATTCTAAGGGCACTGTGTAGAATAAGCTTGCCTTCCATACACCTGATCAAAATCTCGTTTGGGATTGGTT
>NW_024570672.1:32500-52982 GCF_018345385.1 Vulpes lagopus | reverse complement strand
CAGAGGTAGAATTCAGGGATTCACCAGTTGGAGAGAACAGCAGTGCTCGTGACATCACCTGCCGTCCTTCGTGCCCATCCCCCGTTATCCCCTCCCCCGTTCCCCTCCAGCGACCCTCAGATTGTTTCCAATGATTCAGAGTCTGTATTTCCTGCATCTGTTTTCATCTTATTCGTTTTTCCTTCCCTTCACAGATGTTCATCTGCTTTGCTTCTTTAATTCCACCTATGAATGACACCATAGGGTCATTGTCTTTCCCGACTGACTTATTTCACTTAACAGGATCCCTCTAGTTGTATCCGCGTCATTGCAAATGGCAAGATTTCCTTCTCTTTGATAGCAGTACCATTCCTCTCTCTATGACCATCATCTATCTCCCATCCTCTATCCATCATCTGTCTGAAGGCACCGAGGCTCCTCCCTCAGTGTGGCTACTGTGGACCCGGCTGCTGTGGACATCGGGGCGCAGGTGTCCCGCCCGGCGTTTCATTGCATCTGTATCTTCAGAGTGAGCTCCAGGCCGTGCACCTGCCGGTCGCAGGGCAGCTCTATCGGTAAGTTCCTGAGGAGCCTCGGCACTGTTTCCAGGGCAGCTGCACCAGCCCGCAGTCCCGCCCACAGTGGAAGAGGGTTGAGTGAGTCTTGGCGGACACGGTAAAAGTCTGGTCCACATTTCATTTCGCGTCCTGTGGGCTCCAATTCCTTGTCCTTAAGTATTTCTGGGGAAGCCGGGTGTTGTGCTCCATTTCAGCACGACGTTTCCGAAGCTCATAGTGTTGGACCCTAGCTCACGGGGGCCAACGTGTCCCGGTAGACGCCCCAGAGACTCAGACCCCAGACAGGCAGATGCAACTAGCAAGAGGGTTTTTTTTTTTTTTATGACAGTCACAGAAAGAGAGAGAGAGAGAGAGGCAGAGACATAGGCAGAGGGAGAAGCAGGCTCCATGCACCGGGAGCCCGACGTGGGACTCGATCCTGGGTCTCCAGGATCGCGCCCTGGGCCAAAGGCAGGAGCTAAACCGCTGCGCCACCCAGGGATCCCTAGCAAGAGGGTTTTCTTGAACGTTTGCGCAAATGGGCCCTCGGCCTCAAAGGTGGAAGAGCCCCGATTGGCAATTACAGGCATCTTTTAAAGGCAAACCGCGGGATTAGCATAGCATTCCGGTGAAGACAGGATTGATTTCTTTGAAGGTCAACATGAACATGTTCAGGGACTTTCCAGTCAGGGCGTGGGGGGGGAATGGTTTTCTTTTCTCGGAAAAACCACAGAATGTTTTTCGTTGCTTAAATTCCGGGAAGGCGCCTGGATGTGCTGCCTCTGGGTTAGGCGTGGTCCTAAATTTTCCCCGGGGGTGGGGGGGTGGGGTTGGGTTTCTTCAATAGGTCTCAGCTGGAGCCTGGAAGGAGGCAGGTCCCGCTCTGGGCCTGGGGACGCCGCCTCCCTCACCGCCTCCTTCAGCGCCTGAGCCCAGGCCCGAGTCAGGGGGCGTGTGTACGCAGTAGGCCTCGTCCGTCAGCAGTAACAGGAGCCGGTCTGTGCTCTGGCTGCCTGAGGAGGACGTGGGGCTGCGTCCAGGCTGACAGGAGCCCCGGCCTCCTCAGGACCCGCAGGTA
Organism: Vulpes lagopus; assembly: GCF_018345385.1. NCBI lineage: Eukaryota > Metazoa > Chordata > Mammalia > Carnivora > Canidae > Vulpes > Vulpes lagopus. The sequence continues at coordinate 51,368 of NW_024570672.1, read as the reverse complement.
GGCTTCAGGACCATGTGGAGCCGTGTCCTCGCTGACAGGAGCCTGGTCTCCTCAGGACCCACGGTGAGACTTCAGGAAGATGTGGGGCCGCTTCCTCGCTGACAGGAGCCCCAGCCTCCTCAGGACCCGCGGTGAGTTTTCGGGAAGATGTAGGGTCACGTCCACGCTGACAGGAGCCCCGGCCTCCTCAGGACCCACGGTGAGTTTTCGGGATGACGTGGGGCCGGGTCTACACTGACAGGAGCCCCGGCCTTCTCAGGACCGGCGGGTAGGCTTCAGTCCCATGTGGGGCCGCGTCCACGGTGACAGGAACCTGGCCTCCTCAGAACCCGCAGGGAGGCTTCCGGAGGATGTGAGACATAGTCCACAGTGACAGGACCCCCCTCGTCCTCAGGACCTGCTGTCTATGACTCAGGAAGACATGGGGCCACGTCTGCCATGACAGGAGTCCGGCTTCCTCAGGACCCGCTGGAGGACCCTGGAGGCGCTGTTCGGAGTCACATCACATCCACGTCAGCAGCAGCTACTCAGAACGACAAGGTAAGTGAATGGGGACAATTGAGATAGGGTTAGGGTTTAGGGTGAGCAATATGTGGTTAGGGTGAAATTAGATGATATGGATTAGTGATCATGGTTATGCGTTCGAGTTCCTGGTTAGGGTGAGAGATGGGGGAAGGGTCAAGAGTTAGGAGTAAGGTACGGATTTGGGATTAGGAAACTGAGTTAGGGAATGGATAAGGGTGATGTTACAGATAGGTTATAGGGTTTAGGGTTAAGGGATGGGGGAGGGAATACTTTCAGAGATACAGCGGGGGATGGGGTTGAAGTTTAGGGTTAGGGCTTAAGGCAGGGGTTTGGGCTAGGTTTAGGGTACAATTAGGGATTAGGGTACGGGTTAGGGTTAGGGAACGGGTTAGGGAACGGGTTAGGGTTAGGGAACGGGTTAGGGTTAGGGGTTAGGGTTAGGGAACAGGTTAGGGTTAGGGGTTAGGGTTAGGGTTAGGGAACGGGTTAGGGAATGGGTTAGGGTTAGGGTTAGGGTTGGGGTTAGGGTTAGGGTACTGGTTTGGTTTAGGGTTAGGGTAAGCGTTTGGATTAGGGTTAGGATACTACTTCAAATGATCGATTTTGTCTGTCTCGTGTACTTTTCCTTGTTACGAGCAAGCAGGTAAAAAAAAAGGAAAGAAAGAAAGAAAGAGAAAGAAAGAAAGAAAGAAAGAAAGAAAGAAAGAAAGAAAGAAAGAAAGAAAGAAAGAAAGAAAGAAAGAAAAAGATGAAAAAAGGTCTATAGGTTAAACTTTTACAATACCTTCCCAAATCTTTGGTGACCTGGAACTTTGAAGGTGTAACTAGCTTAATTGATAAATTGGGTTCAGTTCACCGGATACCTGGCGTCTGTCTTTCCAACAGAAGGTAAAATACTAGAGTGTGAGTCAATGAGACACCCAAGGTGGTTTTTTTTTTTGTTTGGTGGTGTTGTGTTTTCCTCCTCCACCCCTTGCCCTTTTCTTCCTTCCCCCCTCCCCCCACCTCAGTTTTTGTGTTTCTCTTTTGTCTGATTCAGGAAACCTGCAGATACCTGGGTGTGTTAGTAAACGTGTTTCAGGTTTGTTTGTTTCTTTTTTCCTTCCTCTTTTTTAAAATTTTAATTCACAATTCATGAGACATACAGCGCGCGCGCGCACACACACACACACACACACACACACAGGCAGAGACACAGGCAGAGGGAGAAGCGGGCTCCCTGCAGGAACCCCCGATGTAGGACTCGATCCCGGGACTCCAGGATCACGCCCTGGGCCGAAGGCAGGTGCTAAACCGCTGAGCCACCCAGGGATCCCCTGTTTCGTGCTTCCTTAACAATTGTATCATACAGGGCAGCCCTGTGGCTCAGCGTTTTAGTGCCACCTTCAGCCCAGGGCGTGATCCTGGAGTCCCGGGATCGAGTCCCACGTCAGGCTCCCTGCATTGGAGCCTGCTTCTCCCTCTGTGTCTTTGCCTCTCTCTCTCTCTCTCTCTCTCTCTCTCTCTCTCTCACACACACACACACACACACACACATCAAATCTTAAAAAAAAAAAATTTGTGTCCTACATGTTAGGTTTTTACAAAATGAACAGCGGAGAAATAACAGAAAAACCAGCAGAGCCAGGCAGTAGGTTCGAGAGTGCTTTAATGGGGAGCGCTCCTGGGCGAGGTTCCATGACTCGGAGAGGTGGCCAGAGACAGGGAAGTCGCGCGGGGTTGGGGACTGTGGGGGTTTTTAAGCCTTCTTGGTTCCGGCTCTGGATCCGGGTGGGTCCCTTGACAAATTAGACAAGGGAACACTGTGTCCTTAGGTGATTGGCTGGGGGGGTGGGGTGGGGGGTAGTATCGGGGGAGGGGGTGGGGGTGGGGGTGGGGGTGGTTCCTGGCTGGAAAGTCCTGGATGGAAAGTTTCGGTTTCCCATCTAGGCTTCGACTTACTGGAGATGATGTGGTGGTCAGGGCTGCTGCTTTGACGGGAAGATCAGCCATTTTGACCCAGTTTGAGATGTCCGCCATTTTGGGTGCCCCTGTCTCTCAGCCAGCCCAACAATACATACGCATACACACACACACACACACACACACACACACACACACACACGTGTTTCTAAAAACTATCACATGTATTCATCCATTTGACAATCTAAGGATTTCTGGTATGATAGGCAATGTGCCCGTGGTTCCTACTGGCTTTTCACCAGAGACTGAGGTTTCTAGGAGTTAACAGTCTGCCGCCTGGGTGGCTCAGCGGTTGAGGGGTTGAGCATCGGCCTTTGGGTCAGGGCCCAATTCTGGGGCGGTGGGGGGGGGGGGGAGTGTCCGAGTCCGGACCCATTTCCACATCTGGCTCCCTGTGGGGAGCCTGCTTCTGCCTATGTCTCTGTCTCTGTCTCTCTCTCTCTCCCTTCCCCCTTCACAAAGTGCTCTCTCTCTCTCTCTCTCTCTCTCCTCTCTCCTCGCTCAAAAAGTGTAAAATAAGTACAATTTTTAAAAATCTGCCACATGGAATCGAGACTACTGGTTAACGACAAGGAAAACAACCTCTGTGTGTGAGATAGTAGGAGACATGTACAAAATGCGGGTGGTGGTGGTGGTGGTGGTGGTGGTTAAAGAAAATGAATCTGTCCTGAAATGACTCTGGCTTTTTTTTTTTTTTAAGATTTTATTTACTTCTTCATGAGATGAGAGACACAGGGACAGGCAGAGACAAGGGAAGCAGGCTCCATGCGAGGACCCTGATATGGGACTCAGTCCCAGGAGTCTGGGATCACGCCCTGAGCCCAAGCCAGACGATCAAAGGCTGAGGCACACGGGCGTCCCAAAGCCCACCTATTTAGAGAAAGAACACTTAAGACTGACGGAACGGGGGATCCCTGGGTGGCGCAGCGGTTTGGCGCCTGCCTTTGGCCCAGGGCGCGATCCTGGAGACCCGGGATCGAATCCCACGTCGGGCTCCCGGTGCATGGAGCCTGCTTCTCCCTCTGCCTGTGTCTCTGCCTCTCTCTCTCTCTCTGTATGACTATCAAAAATAAATAATAATAATAATAAAAAAGACTGACGGAACGGAAAAAGAAATTATAGAGGGGATTTCTGAAGGAGATTTTTGAGATTCGTTTTTTGTTTTCTTTTTTTTTTTTGGATTTTATTTATGTATTCATGGGAGAGAGAGAGAGACAGAGAGAGAAAGAGAGAGACAGAGACAGACAAAGAGAGACAGAGACAGACAGAGAGAGAGAGAAAGGAAGAGAGACAGAGACAGAGAGAAGGGGAGAGAGACACAGAGAGAGACAGGCAGAGAAAAGAGAGGCAGAGAGATAAAGAGAGACAGACACAGAGAGACAGAGAGACAGAGAGATAAAGAGAGACAGAGACGGAGAAAGCGAGACAGAGACAGAGAAAGAGAGAGAGACAGGGAGAGAGAGAGAGAGAGAGGCAGAGACACAGGCAGGGGAAGAAGTAGGCTCCACTGGGGAGCCCGATGCGGGTCTGGATCCCAGGACCCCTGGGATCAGGCCCTGAGCCAAAGGCAGACCTTCCACCACCGCTGAGCCACCCAAGGCGTCCCAGAAGCAGACTCTTTGAAAAGTAATTGTAGGCGTGGTCAGGACGGACTGAGATTGGGAGAAGTGGGTTTTACTAGTATACTGGTGTACAACTGAGATTTGGCTCTTCTCTCTGCTAAAATGACGAGATTCTCTTGCATTGGTAGTCTACTCTTGATAAGAGTGTGAACAGAGAAGAAAAGACAAAGACAATGTGCTTTTTTGTTTGTTTGTTTGGCTTGGCTTGGCTTGGTTTGGTTTGGTTTGGTTTGGTTGGGGTTTTTTTGTTTGTTTGTTTTTGGGTGTGTGTGTGTGTGTGTGTGTGTGTGTGTGTGTGTGTTTCTCCCTTTACCTGCCCAGAACAGCAAGGTTTTTAGATTCCTTTTTTTTTTTTTTTTTTGGTGGTTGTTGTTGTTGTTGTTTAACTTTTTCTGTTATTTACTTATTTATTTTATTTTTTGGATTCGTTTTTATCCGGTCTTCCCCTACGTAAGAGTGAACACTTCTCCACGTTAAAGGAGCTTCATTTTGGGGGACAACTCTAAGAGCACCTGTAGAATCTCCTAGGGGCCACCTTGGCGAAAGAGACAATGAAGATTTCCGTTTTGTTATGATCCGTGATCCTTTGTAGGCATGTGCCTTGAAAACTTCTGAGATGTTTTTGGTTGGCTGGTTGGCTGCCTGGCTGTCTGTCTACGGGTTCCTTCATCCGTTCGTGGATTCTCAGCGGATCCCAGAATGCCAAACCCTAAATAGAGTCTCTTGACTACTATAGGTCGTTTACCTGTTATGGGAAGGACCATGAGAAGCACTGTCAGACAAAGAATCATAAGCCCTCTTAGATTATATTGCGTGGGTGAATGCTGCCGGTGTTCCAAACACGAAATGAAATTCCTAAACTTGTAACGTGTCCTGGTAGAGTGCCATCCCTCCACATTCGAACTGTTTAAATGCTCTGCGTGCGTGCCTGCGTGTGTTGTGTGTGAGTGTGTGTGTGTGTGTGTGTGTGTGTGTGTGTGTGACAGAAACTGGTCGGATTTTCCTCTCGACTGCATTATAATGAATTCTCATCGGGTCTTTAGGCACGTCCGTCCGTGGGTGACCTCCCTGTCACGTGCAGGTGTTGTTCGGAAGGTCTTGCAACAATACGGTCTGCCTTTCAGAAGCTTCGCGGAAAGCACTCTGGACGAATCCCGGTGTCTGGTCATCCTGAGATCGTCCAACTACATACAGTAGGAGTTGCCGGAACTAATGAAAAAGCTGCATGGAAGCCGAACAGAAAGGAACAACGTGGAACTGAATGAGTTCCAAGAAACCCTGAACAGAGTTCAGAAACTCTCAGTGAGTCATCTTCCTTTTTTTTTTGGCGATTGTTAAATCCTCTTCAGAAGGTCGGTGGGAATCCGTTCTCATTGTAACCAGACACCGTTGGAAGGATCCCCTGTATCACCAAGGCCTTCCCTGAGTAGAATGGCGTCTGTTTCTCTTTCTTTCGACCTCCCCCAGTCCCCACGCCGCCCTCCCCTCCTCCCTCCCCTCCCCTCTCCCCCCCCCCCCGCGCCCCCCCCGCCCCCCCCCCCCCCCGGGTCCATTTGTCAAAGTGATCTCTACTCCCAAGGTAGGGCTCGCACTCACGACCTGGAGGTCAAGAGCCGTGCTCTCTACTGACCGAGCGGGCCACGGGCCCCTGGAATCGCATCCTAAGACTCAGATAGGATCGGACAGCCTGGAGACACTCAGATCCACTTCTCGGGGAGCCAGCCGAGCCCCTCGGAAACCCTGAGCCTGATACCTTCCTTCCAGAGGTCGCCACGGCCTCACTGGGCGAGTCAAGAGTGCCACCTCCTGGCGGACGAAACCGAGAGTCAGCTGCTTTACCTCAGCGAGCCTCCCAGGTTGCCCCTACAAGGTGCTTGGAAATGCTGAGGCTCAACAACACCGGAACCACAACAACCGGAAGAACAGAAAAGAAGAGCCAAAGGGATGCTGAAGTTCTTCCTTCTGGCCTTGCCTTTACAGGCGTGTGCCGTCTGCGACCACGCCTGTCTCCGAGGACAGGAAGAAAAGAGTCCAGATGGCTGAACCGGGGTTCTGCACTCTGCGGACCACAGGAACCCCCTCCAGCCTGACCCAGGAACTCCCTTACTCTGAGCCAGGGACAGGGGGTCTTGTTTTGTGTTTCGGTTGTGGTCCAAAAGACAGGCGTCACCTACGGTGGAACCTTGTAACCCTTTCTAAGCCTAGAGTCGCTCAGCGGCATTACATACCTTCACACATCCTCCTCGCCAAGTTATCTGTCCATTCCATTTTTTAACTCTCTTTTTTTTAATTTTTAAAATTTTATTTATTTATTTATCTATTTATTTATTTATTCATTCATTTATTATTCATTCATTCATTCATTCATTATTTTTAAGGATTTTTTTTTTAGTCAGGGAGAGAGAGAGAGAGAGGGAGAGAGAGAGGCAGAGACACAGACAGAGGGAGAAGCAGGCTCCATGCAGGGAGCCCGATGTGGGACTGGATCCCGGGTCTCCAGGATCACACCACAGGCTGCAGGCGGCGCCAAACCGCTGAGCCACCCAGGGATCCCTTAAGTTTAATTTCTTAAACTGTATTGATCGGGCATGGGATCTCTGCCTCTCTCTCTCTCTCTCTCTCTCTCTCTCTCTCTCTCCTCCCTCTCTCTCTCTCTCTCTCTCTCTCTCATAAATAAATAAATAAATAAATAAATAAATAAATAAAATCTTTAACAAATAAATGAATAAATAAACTGTATTTATTCAAGGGAGATACACAGAAGGAGGCCGGGAGGCAGGCAGAGGGAGAAGCAGGCTCCACGCGGGGAGCCCGGTGCGGTGCTGGATCCCCAAAACGCTGTGATGATGCCGGGAGCCGAGTGGAAGGCAGCCGCTCAAACGCGGGTATGCCACCCGGGCACACCTCGTCCGCACCTCTTCCTTCCCACCGCCACCCACGGTCGGTCTTGCGCGTTCGTTCATCTGGTTCCCACACACAGGACCTCGTGCTCCAGGTCTATCCCTAGACACACCCTAGGATCCCCAACTAGGGAATAGGTTCAGATGGGACCGATGCTCATGGGACCGTGCTCCTGTTTGAGGACTGTCCTCGGTTGCTGTAGCGGTGGCGGCGAGACAAAGGGTCTCTCTCCACACACCGCACAGGGTGTCGCGTCACGTCGTGGGGAGATGACGCGGGAAGGACGGGTTTCGGTTGGCGGACATTTCTACATCCCATCTGGGAACCGCTCCCACCCCCCCACCCTCCGGTGTCCCGGATCTGTAGGAGTGAGGGCAGCAGGAAGCCTCCCATGGATGATATTTGCAAGTGCGCCCTTGCCTGGGGCCGGAGCCTGGGCCGGAACCGGAACCGGACATGGAACCGGTGCAGCCTGGGTGGTTCGGAAGGCAGGCGCCTGCGGGACCGACCGGTGGCCAGCGTGTGGGGGTGGGCGCGTGGGCGGGTGCGGGGCATGCCCCGAGTGGGGCAGATGTCCCCATCCCAAGGAGGCGGAGGAGGAAAGCCACCCCAAGGCCCCTCTTTGGCGCCCCGTCCTGCCGTCCTGTGTCAGGAAACGCTACTGACCCGGGCGGATCCGGACCGGGCTGCGACCCAGCTGCCCTGCGATCCCACATTCCTCACACCTGGACTCACCGGTGTGGCGCCTGCCTTTCCGGCTCTGCCTGCCTAACTATCTCTGCATCCAACTGGCGACTTTCAGTCCCTGAGGTTGGGGGCTTCGACTCTCTGGGTCTTGGCTAGAACCCAAACAGAGAAAGACGTTTGCCATACGATAGGTAGATACCACTTTCAATTAAGCGTCTGTGAAATGATTATGGAGGAAGGAAATTCTCAGCCTTGAACGTTTCTGGGCCCTGCTCCATTGGCTTTCACACTGACCCAGGGCCAAACGGCTCACAGAAAACTCAGCACTAGTTGGGCTCTATTTCCGTGCCACTGAATGCACGTTGCCTGTCTGCCTCCCCTGAAAAGTCAAGCAACGGGGACGCCTGGGTAGCTCCGTGTTCAGCATCTGCCTTGGGGTCAGGTCATCATCCTGGGGTCCTGGGGCCCCCGGCTCCCACTTGGGGCTCCCCGCGGGGAGCCTGCTTCTCTCTGCGTCTGTCAATGCCTGTCTCTGTGTGTCTCTCATGGTTAAATAAAGAACACCTCTAAAACAGGAAAGAATGAATGATTAATTAAAAGGACTGACTGACTGACTGACTGACTGAACTGATCGGCTGACCGACTGACCGGCTGAATGAATGTATACATAAGCAAGCCAGGAAGCAAGCAAGCAAGCAAGCAAGCAAGCAAGCAAATGAACAAATGAAATCGATGAAGGGGTGCGTGACTGCTGGCTGGCACTGTCGGTGGAGTGTGGGACTCTATATTTCTCGGTTGCGAGGATGAGCCCTAACCTGGGTGTAAACATCGCATACACCTAAAATCTTCTGAAAATAAAAAAAAAAATTAAAAGAAAAAAAGAAAAAGAAAAAGGTGGGCAGCCCGGGTGGCTCGGCGGTTGAGCGCCGCCTTCAGCCCGGGGCCTGATCCTGGAGGCCCGGCATCAGAGTCCCACGTCGGGTTCCAAGCATGGAGCCTGCTTCTCCCTCTGCCTGTGTGTCCGACTCTCTCACTCACTGTGTCTCAGGAGAAAATAAACAGAATCTTTACAAAAAGGAAAAAAAAAAAGTTGTGTTGTTTTGTTTTGTTTTGTTTTGTTTCGATCGGATCGATCGATCACTAAAAGGCAACCTGCCAAAACTGACGATGAGAAAACGGAAGAAAACCTTCCTGGTTCCCACAGAGTTCAAGCCCTACAGCCTTGCCCGTACCAAGATCAGAGAATAAACTGTCCACTCTCTACGGCGTCCCTCCTCCCGAGGACGCCCCAGCTCCTTATGGAGCATGCACACGCACGTGCACGCGCACGCAGAAAAGCGGGGCGAACGGAACCAGACCCTAGAGAACCCTGCAGCGAAGGTTGAGCACACGGACACACACACACACACACACACACACACACACACACACACACCCGCCAGCCACAGGAAACTCTGGCAGGCTACCCCTGGGCTGCTTAGGGGGCCTATACTTACTTGCAAGTGCTCACTGACCTGGGACACGTGGAAGGGGAACCTGAGGCTCAGATGGCCCAAACCGGGTGAATGGGGTGCTTTGCTCATGCCTGAATGCTATGCTCTCCACGATTAGAGAAAGCTGGCAATGAGGCCAGCCCAGGGACCAGAACCTAACCTAAAACTCCCTCTGGCTCCATCAGTAATGTCCCGACTGTTGGTGAGGAACCAGGGCTCGGCTCGCTCGGGGAGACAGACGCTCTGGTCTTCTTCGGGTTGGGTTGTTGCTGCGGCTTTGGGTATCTTTGCAGGAAACCGGCCTCTTCTCTTTCGAAATGGAAACCAAAGGATGGATGGGGTCCGGACGCGGTCACGCTCGCTGGCCACTGGAGTTGTTGTCACCCAGCCAGCGGGGAGATCGGAACATCGGGTCTTTCGTGACCTCTCCACAGATAGGAGTGAGACCAAGGCTATATACTTTGTTGGCATCTCGTCTGTGTCTACGTGTCCCTATGGGTTCTACGAGGGAGAGGTTTCCTCTACCTCCGGATGCTATATTGCTGACATCCCTTTGTAAAGGAACTGTAGCTTAGGAGTTCAAAGGCCGGCGCGGGTAAAAATCGGGAACAGGACAGCTCGGAGAGATAAGGACGAGTGACAATATTTCACAAGTTCCCACGATCTGGGATGAAGTTCTGTTCGTTCGTTCGTTCGTTCGTTCGTCCGTCCGTCCATCCGTCTGTCCGTCCGTCCGTTCGTCCATCCGTCCGTCCGTCCGTTCGTTCGGGACCCCCGGTTTCTCAGCGGTTAAGCGTCTGCCTTCATCTCAGGGCCCGATCATGCGGGTCCGGGATCCTTTCCTGCATCTGTCTCCTTGCGGGGACCTGCTTCTGCCCATGTCTCTGTCTCTGTCTCTGTCTCTCTCTCTCTCACACGGGAATAAAGAAACAAAATAGTTTAAAAAAGGAAAGATGCTCGGTCTCGCACTCTCTCCCTCTCCCTCCTCCTCCTCCCCCTTCCCCACTCACACAGTGCTCTCTCTCTGAAAGAAAGCTAATATATTACAATTTTGCAAAAGCCTGCCAATGGAATGGAGACTACTGGAGAACGATAAGGAAAACAACTCCGTGTGTGACAAGTAGGAGACGTGTAGGAAACGTACAAGGCGTGAGAATACATGTTTTGGTGAGGGAAAAGAAAATAATTCTGTCCTGAAATAATGAGCCTGGCTTTTTTTTTTTTTCTTTATTAAGATTTTATTTACTTGGGATCCCTGGGTGGCGCAGCGGTTTGGCGCCTGCCTTTGGCCCAGGGCGCGATCCTGGAGACCCGGGATCGAATCCCACGTCGGGCTCCCGGTGCATGGAGCCTGCTTCTCCCTCTGCCTGTGTCTCTGGCTCTGTCTCTCCTTCTATCTCTCAAGAATAAATAAATAAAATCTTAAAAAAAAAAAGACTTTATTTACTTAATCAGGAGGGAGGGAGGGAGGGAGGGACAGAGGGAGGCAGAGAGAGGGAAAAGAAGGCTCCATGCAAGGAGCCGGGTATGGGACCCGATCCCAGGAGTCCGGGATCACGTCCTGAGCCAAAGCCAGATGCTCAAATGACGACCAGCCACCAGGCATCCCAGAGCCTGCTTCTTTAGACAAAGAACACTTAAGGCTGAATCTGAACAAAAAAGACCATTGTAGAAGGGGTTTCTGAAGGAAACAACTAGGGAATTTCTTTAAAGTTTTTATTTATGTATTCGTGAGAGACTCACAGAGAGAGACACAGAGACAGAGACAGAGGTGCAGAGACACGGGAGGAGAGAGAAGTGGGATCCACGCAGGGAGCCCACTGTGGGACTGGATCCCTGGCCCCCCCCCCCGGGATCACACCATGAGCCAAAGGCAGAGGTTCAACCACTGAAACAGCCAGGCGTCCTGGAAGCAGATTTTTTTGAAAAGGAATTGTATGCATGCTCAGGACAGACTGAGATTGGGAGAAGTGAGCTTTACTAGTACACTGGTATAGCATTAAGACTCGGCTCTTGTCTCTGTTAAAATGAAGAGATTTCCTTGCGTTGGTAGTCTAATCACGGCAAGGGATTGTGAACAGAGAAGAAAAAAATATGTTATTATTTTCCCTCTCCAGACCAGCCAGGTTTTTATATTCCTTTTTATCCACGAATTACCTCCGTGAGAGAGTGAAAACTTCTCAATATTAAAGGAGCTACATTTTGGGGACAACTCTATAAGCTCCTGTGGAATCTCCTAGGGCCACCCTGGCAAAACAGATACTGATGTTGTTTTCAGTTTTGTAATGACCCATGATCCTTTATAGGCCTGGGCCTTGAAAGCTTCTGAGATGTTGGTTGGTTGGTTGGTTGGATGGATGGATGGATGGATGGATGGATGGATGGATGGATGGATTGTGTATCTGGCTGGCCGGCTGGCTGCTCAGCTGTTTGCTGGTTCCTTCATCCGTTCATTCATGGATTTTCAGCGGATCCCAGAAAAGTCTAGCCCTAAGTTGAGTCTCTTGACTAACATAGGTCGTTTACCTGCTATGTGAAGGCACGTGAGAAGCAGTGTCAGACAAAGAATCATAAGCCCTCTTAGATTATATTGGTTGTGTGAATGCTGTGGGTGTTCCAAAAGCGACATAAAGTCGTAAAGTGGTAACGTGCCCTGGTACATTGTTAAAATGCTGTGTGTGACAAATCATAATCCGGTTTTCTTCTCGACTGCACTCTAGCCAACTCTCCTCGGGTCTGTAACCACGTCCACCGGTGACCGCCATGTCATGTACAGGTGTTCTGATGCTCTTGCAAAAACAAACAAACAACACACACACACACACACACACACACACACACAGACACATCTATCTATCTATCTATCTATCTATCTATCTATTTATTTATTTATTTATTTATTTATTTATTTATTTTTCCCAGATTCCAGAAGAACCACGCAAAGGACTTTTGACACATCTCAGTTTCTGGTCACCCCGAGATCATCGAACAACAGTATGAATTGCCAGAACTAGTGAAATAGCTGCATTTGCCCAGAACAAAACCAGGGACGCCTGGGTGGCTCAGCGGTGGAGCCTCTGCCTTGGGCTTAGGGCGTGACCCCGGAGTCCCGGGATGGAGTCCCGCATCAGGCTCCCTGCATGGAGCCTGTTTCTCTCTCTCTCTCTCTCTCTCTCTCTCTGTCTCTCTCTCTCATACATGAATAAAATCTTAAAAAAACAGAACTAAAAGGAACAACATGGAACTGAAAAGAGCGAAAGACAATGATGACTGGTTTCTTTGTTTTTGTTTTTTAAAGATTTTATTTAGTTATTCACGAGAGACACAATGAGAGAGAGAGAGGCAGAGACACAGGCAGAGGGAGAAGCAGGCTCTGCAGGGAGAGACTCATGCGGGACTCCAGGATCACACCCTGAGCCAAAGGTAGCCGCTCCCACCACTGAACCACCCAGGCATCCTGATGACCCTTTTTAAAGGACTCTTGTTCAAATCACTGCTGATCCCCTCATTTTTGCTCTTCCAGTTTGAAGGAAACTTTGTAGAGATATCTATACCTTAGAGAAATTTTAGGAACGTGTGAGATTGTAAACAAATTAAAATCCTTATCCTTGGGCAGCCCGGGTGGCTCAGCGGTTTAGTGCTGCCTTCAGCCCAGGCCGTGATCCTGGAGACCCTGCATGGAGCCTGCTTCTCCCTCTGCCTGTGTCTCTGCCTCTCTCTCTCTCTCTCTCTCTCTCAATCTCTCTCTCTCTATCTCTCTGTGTGTTTGTATCTCTCATGAATAAATACATAAAATCTAAAGAAAAAAAAATCTTTAAAATCCTTATCTTTTCTCCCTACCTGTGACCCGTCAGTGTTCAGAAACTCTCAGTGAGTTATCTCTTTTCTTTTCTTTTCTTTTCTTTTCTTTTCTTTTCTTTTCTTTTCTTTTCTTTTCTTTTCTTTTTTTTCTTTTCTTTCTTTCTCTCTCTTTTTCTAATGAGTTATCTTTCTTTTATGGCAATTGCCAATCATCTGCGTGAGGTCTGTTCTGTGGGAATACGTTCTCATTGTAACCGGCCACTGTTGGAAGAATCCCTTGTATCACCAAGGCCTGCCTTCCTTGAGTGCAATGGCATCTGTTTTTCTTTTCTCTTCTCTTCCTCCGCCGCCCCCCGCCCCCCCCCCCCCAGGTTTATTTTTCAGAGTGATCTCTACTCCCAACGTAGGGCTCCCACTCACGACATGGAGGTCAAGAGTCGTGCTCTCTACTGACCGAGCGGGCCACGGGCCCCTGGAATCGCATCCTAAGACTCAGATAGGATCAGACAGCCTGGAGACACTCAGATCCACTTCTCGGGGAGCCAGCCGAGCCCCTCGGAAACCCTGAGCCTGATACCTTCCTTCCAGAGGTCGCCACGGCCTCACTGGGCGAGTCAAGAGTGCCACCTCCTGGCGGACGAAACCGAGAGTCAGCTGCTTAACCCCAGCGAGCCTCCCAGGTGCCCCTACAAGGTGCTTGGAAATGCTGAGGTTCTTCCCTCTTGCCTTGCTTTTGCAGGGATGATGACAGTGACCACGTCTGTCTACCTGGTGAGGAAGAGGAAACAATTCCAGGTTGCTGAACCCTGGTTTTCCACACTGCGGACGACAGGATATCACCCCCTCCCCCTCTTTCAACCTGACCCAGGAATTCCCTTACGCTGAGCCAAGGACAGGGTGGGGTGGTGGTGGTGGTGGGGTCTTGTTGTTGTTGTTGTTTGTTTTGTTTTATTTTGTTTTGTTTTCCCAGTTGTGGTAAAAAGAAAACTAGACGTCACCTACAATGGAATGTTGTAGTCCTTTCTTTCTTTCTTTCCTTCTTTCTTTCTTTTTTTTTAAGATATTTTATTTATTTATTCATGAGAGACACAGGGACAGAGACACAGGCAGAGGGAGAAACAGACTCTATGCAGGGAGCCTGACGTGGGACTGGATCCTGGGTCTCCAGGATCAGGCCTTGGGCTGAAGGCAGACGCTAAACCGCTGAGCCACCCGGGGATCCCCGGACGCTCAACCGCTGAGCCACCCAGGCGCCCCATTCGTACTTAAGTTATTGAGAGTTCGTTCCTTCATTTTTCATCATCTCTAGACCCAACGTAGGGCTCGAACTCACAAGCCTGACTGCAATCAAAAGTTGAGTGCTCTTCCGACTGAGCGGGCCTGCGGGGGTGGGGGTGGGGGGTGGTGGGCCCGGGGCGGAAGCTTCTGCCCTTTCATGTTTTCAAGCTCAGAGTCACGTTTTGTCCGGGGACAGCCCCACCCCCCAACCCCTCCGTGCGGAGGTGCCATCTGTCGGGCTGGTTCATGTTTGTCCATCTTCCTTACTCCTTTTAGTAGACAGAAGGTGGCTTGTGACACAGCCGGTGACTACTTCGAATGAGACTGAGGATTTCCCTTGGGAAGTGGGTGCGAGAGGGAGGACAGGTCGATGGGGAACCAGGAAACTGCTGGCCCTTCGCTTCAGAGGAAAGAGTGTGCTTGTTGGGCCCTCACCCAGGGTGGATGAGTCAGAACTGTCCCTGGCCAGGCCTCCCTTAGTCCTTCGCCCTTATCACTCCATGCCTGTGTTTGGCCTCTGGACCCTAAGACACCACGGTCATGTGTTTAACTCCCCATCAGATTCACCAGACCCCGCCATGCCACGCCCTCCCAGATGCACCCCCACCCCTGGAAGGCATTAGAGTGAGATGGCATCCTCCACATCCAGGATTGATTCCCAAAGGGTTTATTGGGGTTTCCTGGGTCAGGAAACCAGGGGGGGTCGCTTTTGGACCCCAAACAATGTGAGTTCTTCATACATCCTCTTTGCCCTTCTCTTTCCCCCTCCCCTCCCCTCCCCTCCTCTTCTCTTTTCTTCTCTCCCCTCCCCCACAGTTTGGGAGCCGCAGCCTGAGGGTTGGGGGAGGTGCAGAAAGCCATTCAATGGAGAGAAGTCCCAGGCTCGGACTTTAACAGACAACCATGTGCATTTGAATGAAATGATTGAATGAGGGCCATTGGAATGGATGGCCCTGAACCTCCCTTCTGCCACCCGCCACCCTCCATCCCCGCCCCCAACCAACCCTGAGTCCTCTGGTGGATTTGGGAATGGAAGGCGTGTGTGTGTTTACACGGAGGCACCCGCGGAGGGTGGTGGGGCATGCTCACGTTGGCTCCTGCAAACTCCATTCGTTCTGGGAATGTTCTATTGTTTCTGCTGAGTTGCCAGTTGCTGCGATGAGCCAAGCTATACTCCTTCCGTTGCCTAGTTCTTAAAAAGGCCGAGTCTCCGGTTTTCTCGGTGAATGGACTGACCCACACCTTCCCATCCCGCCGGACCCCTTCTGCAAATACTTGCACTCAAAGGGTTCTTTCACTTCGTCCAGAAAACAAACATCAGCCACCCACACCCACCCCATTGCCACAGATACGCAACCCACACAACAAAACTCCAGCTGGCCTCCTTCTGCCTCCATGTACTTTAGAGAGTCACTGTTTTAGACATGCCTTAGGCTCAAGGACTTGAGGCTGTCTCCACCTCCCGCGTATCGCCCCTCCCCCCTCCCCACCCTGGGTCGACCAGATAGCCCGGGGGGCTCTGTGGGGTGGGGGTGGGGGGGCGCCGTGGGGCAGGTTTTGGGGACAGTGGCCGTGCCACGGTCCCGGGAGGTCGCGGTGACCTGTGGCTGGTCCCCGCCAGCAGGCGCGGCTATTTTCTCGCCCGAAATGAACATTTTTTGTTGCCAGGTAGGTGCTGACACGTTGTGTTTCGGCGACAGACAGGCAGACGGAAAAGACAGTCGGTCCGTCGCTCGCCTTGGAGATGTGGGCCTCTGGGCGCGTGTGGGGTTCTGGGCTTGACCGCGCGGCCGAGCCGGTCCCTGTCCTCGCTCACTGGGGCCTGAGCCGTCCGCCTGGGCCTGCGCGCCGGCACTCGCGCTGGACTCCAGGTGGCCCGGGTCGTGGTGTCACCCTCCGGTCTCTGGCACCCGAGGGAGGGCGGTGTGGGCAGGTGGCGGTGGGTCTTTTACCCCCGTGCGCTCCATGCCGTGGGCACCCGGCTGTTGGCTGTGACAACCCCTGTCCCGCAAGGCTCCGTGCCGCGTGTCAGGCGTCCCCCGCTGTCTCTGGGGTTGTCCGGTGGCTCCTGCCCCCTGGGGGTCGAGGGGCTGCCGGTGAGGCGGAAGCAGGTCCCCCCGGTCGCCGTCCTCGCTGGGCTTTTGCTCCTCGGGAAGCCCCCTCGGGGCCGCAGCTTGCTGCCGATCGATGTGGTGATCTCGTGCTCTCCTGGGCCGGGCCTAAGCCGTGTCAGACGAGGGACGGGCATCCATGGCGGATGCGACCGCTCTTCTCGTTCTGCCCGCGGGCCCCTCCCTCCCCGGCTCCTCCACGCCCGGCCGTCGTGACGGCGGGTGCGCGGGGGGGGGGGGGGGCGCGCGCCGGGGTTGGGGGTGGTGCGGACTCCGGCCCGACCCCGCCCTCCCGCCTTCTTGCCTCGGGGCGCTGGCGGGACCGGGGTCCTCCGACGCGGCGGACACTCTCGCCGGCCTTTCCTGAAGGCCTGGGTCCGTGGCGAGCGGCCCTCGCCTCCGCGGGGAGGGCCTGCCCGACGCCGCGCTGCTCACCGCCCGGCGTGGGCGCGCTTGAGCGCGTTGCGCCCGGCCCTCCGTGGTGCCCCTGGAGCGCTCCAGGTCGCCTCAGGTGCCTGAGGCCGAGCGGTGGCGTCGTTTCCTTCCCCGTCGACTCCCCTCGGGCCGCCGCCGCCGTCGGTGGCGCGTCCGAGGAGCGGGTGGTGGAAGTCGGCAAGGGAGGCGCACCCGTGCCCCTGGCGGGGGCCCGGGCGCCTCATCTTCCTTCCCCCTCCCCTCCCCCTCGCCGCGCCGGCGGGGGTGGTGTGGGGGCGGTGTGACTCGGAGGACTTGGTGGGGACGCGTGAGCGCCCGCGGCGGGCCGAGCCAGCGCCCCGGGCGCTTGGCCAGCCCGAGGGGCTGCCCCTCTCTCCCGGCACGGGTCGTGCCCCCGTCTCCGTTCCTCTGTCTCGCCCGCCTCGCGGGAGGCGGGGAGCTCTCCCCTCTGGGCGGTGACGTGGCCGCGCCGTGCTCGGGCGAGGTGGAGGGTGGTGTCCTCGAGGGGGCACCGGCCGCGAGCGCTCGGGGTTGCCCTGTGCCTGTCCCTTGCCGAGACCTGCGCCCGCCCCGCGAGCCCTGTCGGCCCCGGAGCGCCATTTGGTGGGGCCCGTTTGGGGGGACGAAGGGGGGGGGGCGATGCGCCCTCGGTGAGAAAGCCTTCTCTAGCGATCCGAGAGGGTGCCTTGGGGTACCGGAGCCCCCAGCCGCTGCCCCTCCTCTGCGCGTGTAGTGTGGCCACCGACGCGGGGTTGACTACCTTCGCGACGTGTTTGGGCAGAGCGCCGCTCTTCGCCTACCGCGGCCTGCGCCTCCCCCCTCCGAGATGGGGGAGGATACCGTCGGGCCGGGCCGGCGTCCGGTGCGGGGTGTGTTGCCCGCGTGCGTGTGCGAGTGTGCGCGCGGCCGGGGGTGGGGTGGGGCGGCCCGCCCCCCCCCCACGCCAGCCACCCCGTGTGGTTTGCGTGTGCGCCGCGCGAGCGGCTGGCTTGGCTGGCTGGCTGGCTGTCTGTCCGGGCCCCTGCCCGCTCCCGGGCGGAGTCACCGCCGGCGGTGGCGCGGCGGGCGCGCACGGGTCGGGCCAGCTCCCGCCTGGGGGCGCCTCCCCGGGTCGTGACTCCGGGTTGGACCGGACGGATGAACGGACGGACGGACCGGCGGATGGACGGACGGAGGTTCGGACGGGTCCCCCGCGGCGGGGGTCGCGCGTGCCTTGGGCCCCGGCGGTGTGGGGCCCGGTTTGCGGGGAGGTCTGCCAAGGGTGCTGAGGCCGGCCGGCGTCCCGGGCGTCGCGGGACCGCCCTCGTGCTGGTGGCGGTGGGATCCCGTGCGCGTTTACCCGGTGGCCCGGCTCGCGCCTTCGTTGGCGCGCCCTTCCCGGGACCGGCCCTTCCCCACGCGCTCCCGGCCCTGGCACGCTGTGCGCTTCCTCCCCGTCGCCGCCGACCCGCCCCCCCCCCCCCGCCCCCCGCCTGCCCGCGTCCCCCGACCGCAGGGTCGCGGGCGCGCCGCGTGTGCCGCCCCTAACTCCGCCCTCTGGGGACCGAAACCGGCCTCGCCGCTGTTGGGTGTCTTGCTCCCCCCCACCCGCCATGGCTGGGGGGGCGTCCCCGGGCGAAGTGCTCTCGGTCCTCCGAGGAAGGGGAGGAGGGAAGCGCGCGGGGGTGTTGGGGCGGGGCGTCGTTGCGCGTGTGTGTGCGGGAGAGCGTTCTCGGGAGAACCGGTCGCGTGAACGGTGGCGGTTGGAGCCCCCGAGCCCCGCGAGGTTGCTTGGGGCCCGCCGTGGGGGCCGGGCCGGCGTCCTCGGGTGCCGCGGGACCGCCCTTGCGCTGGAGGCCTCGGGCGGTGGGACCCCGCGTGCGCCCCAGGGCGCCCGACGTTGGGCTCCCAGGCATCTTCTGAGGCTTCCCGAAGCCCCCTCGCGGTGGCCCGCGGTCCTCTCCTCCACCGCTCCCGCTTGCCGTTCTCCGGCGCCTTGGCCCCCTGGCCGCCGGGGCGTCTCCCGTCCGCGGCCTTTCCCGTCCGCCCCCGCCCTCGTCCTCGTCCGTCGCCC
>NW_024570672.1:22500-25000 GCF_018345385.1 Vulpes lagopus | reverse complement strand
AATTCTCAGCCTTGAACGTTTCTGGGCCCCGCTCCCTTGGCTTTCGCACCGGCCAAAGGTCCAAAGGGCTCCGAGAAACCTCAGCACACGGGCTCTGTTTCCGTCCCTCTGAACACACGTTGCCTGTCTGTCTCCCTTATAATACAGAAACGGGGACGCCTGGGTGGCTCCGTGTGGAGCATCTGCCTTAGGGGCACGTCGTGATCACAGGATCCGGGGATCCAGCCCCACATCGAGCTCCTTGCATTGGAGCCTGCTTCTCCCTCTGCCTAGGTCTCTGCCCCTTTCTCTCTCTCTCTCTCTCTCTCTCTCTCTCTCTCTCTCAAAATCTGGTAAAAATAAAAAGAAAGAAGGAAAGAGAAAGAAAGAAAAGAAAATTCCCTACGTTCGGACTTCCAGGTCACCCCATCAGAAAGATGCCTCGTGGGATGGGACCCAAGAGGTGGTCCAGAGAAATAAGGACCCGACTCCCCCCCACCCCCCACCCCCCCCCACACACACACACACTTCCCATGAGTCCAAATCATGAAGAAGACGGGGAAAGCAGGCCAGGCAGGCAGACGCCAGAAATCCGAAGTCCACACGCACGCACGCACGCACCAGCACCAGAACCGATGCCCAACCCACTGCCTGCGCCTCCACCTCTTTCACAGGGCTGAAAGGCAACCACGGACAAGGCCTGTTTTCCAGGAGGAAGCCGACAAGAAGGAACAGGGGGCGTTGGAGGCGGAAGGCTGGAAGGTTGACGGATAGCGAAAGGAAAAGAGGGACAAGAGGGACGGGTGGACACCTGGGTGGCTCAGTGGTTGGGCGGCTGACTTCCTCTCAGGGCGTGATGCGGGGGGGGGGGTTTGGGGAGGTGGAAGGGATACCCTGGGGTCCTGTGCCCGCATCCGGTTCCCTGCCTGCGGGGAGCCTGCTTCTCCCTCTGCCTGTGTCTCTGTCTGCCTCTCTCTGTGTCTCTCAGGAGTAAATAAAGAAATCCTTAAAAAAAAAAAAAAGGAAAAAAATAAAAACCTTTAAATCTGTCTCAGTCCTGGCGGGGGCGGGGACTGCCTTGCCGCCTCTGCGCCTCCGCCTCCCCCGTGGCCCCCGCACACACACACACACACCCCCGTTTCTGCAACACTCCTGTGGATGGAGTGGTGAACTCCTCTGCCATCATCCCGGGTGCCTCCAACGCCATCGCCGCCCCCCCTCCTCATCCCGCCGCCCCCCTGTAAGGAGCAAAAATCACCCGAGCCATTGGGCCACCACGGGAGCCTGACAGTGGGAGTGGGGAACACATAGATTGAGTTTTTAGAGGACGCGGGGCGGCGGGGGGGGGGGGGGGGGCTGGGGCGACATCTACGCCTTTGGAGCCAATGCATGGTTGTTGGTTTCCTTTATTTTTTGGAGGGGGGGTGCGGTGGAGTTTGAAGATATTTCTTTATTAGGATGCTCACCAGAATGACAGGCTGGCACTGTCCGTCTGATGTGATAAAGGATACATACATCTGATCCGATTCTGGCAGGAAACAGGCGTAAGGCCTCTCAGACCTGGTACCGAGCGTCCGTGAAAGACGACTCCATTCACCAGAGAGCATGTTTCCTTGATTCCGAGGTCTCTGCTGTAGCTTCCGGGTCACGTCTCCGTGACTTGCTCAGACTTCATTCCGGCATCATCAGTGGACCCTCTCTTTCTTTCTTTCTTTCTTTCTTTCTTTCTTTCTTTCTTTCTTTCTTCTCTTTCTTTTTCTTTTCTTTTTTTTCCCTAGCCACTTCTCAACTCCTTACGTCAGCTGCCGCCTGTCTTACTCACCCAGGTAGCCTCGAAGTCTGCAGCACATCTCTTTGGTAGGCTGCTGCCCTGCCACCCTCAGGGGCATGGGTTGGGATTTGGGGGGGGGGGAAGGGGAACGACGTCACGTTACTGAAGCAGACGGCAGGAGCGTATTGGCAAATGACACTAGGACACCCCGGACACCCCGCAGGCCCACCCGAGGGCCTGCTTGGAGCGCACGAACACACGTAGGGCACGTTCTTCTCTTCACGCGGCGCGGCAGGCAGCGGAAGGTGCGGGATGACCTCCAGGGGCTTGGCGTCTGCAGCCAGCCATCAGGATGAACTCAGGGATGCCTCCGTGGAGGGTTTTGGTGGCTCCGTGAGCTCCTTTCCGAAGCTGCTTGTAGTTACAGGACTGCTGAACACGCGTCCAGGAGTTTCTTGGTGAGGTGGGCATCTGCCACGGGGTAGGCCTTCGGATTTACATCGGCCTCAGTCATCTCTGCGTATCCGCGGTCCCTGTGGGTTTCCTGTAAAAAGACGTGTCCTGGGAGCTATCACCGTCACACTTCACACGGATGACCAGCTTTGCCCCCACCCACCCCCACCCCCGCCGCCGTTGGGGTTGGGGTGGGCCGTGGGATGCACTGTGCTCCCGTCACAGTTTGTGGGCCCTGGAATGGTGGTGATCGAGATACACCCCTCCGCCACCTCATTACAAAGAAACAAGACACGT
>NW_024570672.1:0-17500 GCF_018345385.1 Vulpes lagopus | reverse complement strand
CCACCTTCAGCCCAGGGCGTGATCCTGGAGTCCCGGGATCGAGTCCCACGTCAGGCTCCCTGCATTGGAGCCTGCTTCTCCCTCTGTGTCTTTGCCTCTCTCTCTCTCTCTCTCTCTCTCTCTCTCTCTCTCACACACACACACACACACACACACACACATCAAATCTTAAAAAAAAAAAAATTTGTGTCCTACATGTTAGGTTTTTACAAAATGAACAGCGGAGAAATAACAAAAAAACCAGCAGAGCCAGGCAGTAGGTTCGAGAGTGCTTTAATGGGGAGCGCTCCTGGGCGAGGTTCCATGACTCGGAGAGGTGGCCAGAGACAAGGAAGTCGCGCGGGGTTGGGGACTGTGGGGGTTTTTAAGCCTTCTTGGTTCCGGCTCTGGATCCGGGTGGGTCCCTTGACAAATTAGACAAGGGAACACTGTGTCCTTAGGTGATTGGCTGGGGGGGTGGGGTGGGGGGTAGTATCGGGGGAGGGGGTGGGGGTGGGGGGGGGGTGGTTCCTGGCTGGAAAGTCCTGGATGGAAAGTTTCGGTTTCCCATCTAGGCTTCGACTTACTGGAGATGATGTGGTGGTCAGGGCTGCTGCTTTGACGGGAAGATCAGCCATTTTGAACCAGTTTGAGATGTCCGCCATTTTGGGTGCCCCTGTCTCTCAGCCAGCCCAACAATACATACGCATACACACACACACACACACACACACACACACACACACACACACGTGTTTCTAAAAACTATCACATGTATTCATCCATTTGACAATCTAAGGATTTCTGGTATGATAGGCAATGTGCCCGTGGTTCCTACTGGCTTTTCACCAGAGACTGAGGTTTCTAGGAGTTAACAGTCTGCCGCCTGGGTGGCTCAGCGGTTGAGGGGTTGAGCATCGGCCTTTGGGTCAGGGCCCAATTCTGGGTCGGCGGGGGGGGGGGGGGGGGGGAGTGTCCGAGTCCGGACCCATTTCCACATCTGGCTCCCTGTGGGGAGCCTGCTTCTGCCTATGTCTCTGTCTCTGTCTCTCTCTCTCCCTTCCCCCTTCACAAAGTGCTCGCTCTCTCTCTCTCTCTCTCCTCTCTCCTCTCTCCTCGCTCAAAAAGTGTAAAATAAGTACAATTTTTAAAAATCTGCCACATGGAATCGAGACTACTGGTTAACGACAAGGAAAACAACCTCTGTGTGTGAGATAGTAGGAGACATGTACAAAATGCGGGTGGTGGTGGTGGTGGTGGTGGTGGTGGTTAAAGAAAATGAATCTGTCCTGAAATGACTCTGGCTTTTTTTTTTTTTTTTAAGATTTTATTTACTTCTTCATGAGATGAGAGACACAGGGACAGGCAGAGACAAGGGAAGCAGGCTCCATGCGAGGACCCTGATATGGGACTCAGTCCCAGGAGTCTGGGATCACGCCCTGAGCCCAAGCCAGACGATCAAAGGCTGAGGCACACGGGCGTCCCAAAGCCCACCTATTTAGAGAAAGAACACTTAAGACTGACGGAACGGGGGATCCCTGGGTGGCGCAGCGGTTTGGCGCCTGCCTTTGGCCCAGGGCGCGATCCTGGAGACCCGGGAACGAATCCCACGTCGGGCTCCCGGTGCATGGAGCCTGCTTCTCCCTCTGCCTGTGTCTCTGCCTCTCTCTCTCTCTCTCTCTCTCTCTGTATGACTATCAAAAATAAATAATTAAAAAAAAAAAAGACTGACGGAACGGAAAAAGAAATTATAGAAGGGATTTCTGAAGGAGATTTTTGAGATTTGTTTTTTGTTTTCTTTTTTTTTTTTGGATTTTATTTATGTATTCATGGGAGAGAGAGAGAGAAAGAGAGAGACAGAGACAGACAAAGAGAGACAGAGACAGACAGAGAGAGAGAGAGAAAGGAAGAGAGACAGAGACAGAGAGAAGGGGAGAGAGACACAGAGAGAGACAGGCAGAGAAAAGAGAGGCAGAGAGATAAAGAGAGACAGACACAGAGAGACAGAGAGATAAAGAGAGACAGAGACGGAGAAAGCGAGACAGAGACAGAGAAAGAGAGAGACAGGGAGAGAGAGAGAGAGAGAGAGAGAGAGAGGCAGAGACACAGGCAGGGGAAGAAGTAGGCTCCACTGGGGAGCCCGATGCGGGTCTGGATCCCAGGACCCCTGGGATCAGGCCCTGAGCCAAAGGCAGACCTTCCACCACCGCTGAGCCACCCAAGGCGTCCCAGAAGCAGACTCTTTGGAAAGTAATTGTAGGCGTGGTCAGGACGGACTGAGATTGGGAGAAGTGGGTTTTACTAGTATACTGGTGTACAACTGAGATTTGGCTCTTCTCTCTGCTAAAATGACGAGATTCTCTTGCATTGGTAGTCTACTCTTGATAAGAGTGTGAACAGAGAAGAAAAGACAAAGACAATGTGCTTTTTTGTTTGTTTGTTTGTTTGGCTTGGCTTGGCTTGGTTTGGTTTGGTTTGGTTTGGTTTGGTTGGGGTTTTTTTGTTTGTTTGTTTTTGGGTGTGTGTGTGTGTGTGTGTGTGTGTGTGTGTGTGTGTGTTTCTCCCTTTACCTGCCCAGAACAGCAAGGTTTTTAGATTCCTTTTTTTTTTTTTTTTTTTTTTTGGTGGTTGTTGTTGTTGTTTAACTTTTTCTGTTATTTACTTATTTATTTTATTTTTTGGATTCGTTTTTATCCGGTCTTCCCCTATGTAAGAGTGAACACTTCTCCACGTTAAAGGAGCTTCATTTTGGGGGACAACTCTAAGAGCACCTGTAGAATCTCCTAGGGGCCACCTTGGCGAAAGAGACAATGAAGATTTCCGTTTTGTTATGATCCGTGATCCTTTGTAGGCATGTGCCTTGAAAACTTCTGAGACGTTTTTGGTTGGCTGGTTGGCTGCCTGGCTGTCTGTCTACGGGTTCCTTCATCCGTTCGTGGATTCTCAGCGGATCCCAGAATGCCAAACCCTAAATAGAGTCTCTTGACTACTATAGGTCGTTTACCTGTTATGGGAAGGACCATGAGAAGCACTGTCAGACAAAGAATCATAAGCCCTCTTAGATTATATTGCGTGGGTGAGTGCTGCCGGTGTTCCAAACACGAAATGAAATTCCTAAACTTGTAACGTGTCCTGGTAGAGTGCCATCCCTCCACATTCGAACTGTTTAAATGCTCTGCGTGCGTGCCTGCGTGTGTTGTGTGTGAGTGTGAGTGTGTGTGTGTGTGTGTGTGTGTGACAGAAACTGGTCGGATTTTCCTCTCGACTGCATTATAATGAATTCTCATCGGGTCTTTAGGCACGTCCGTCCGTGGGTGACCTCCCTGTCACGTGCAGGTGTTGTTCGGAAGGTCTTGCAACAATACGGTCTGCCTTTCAGAAGCTTCGCGGAAAGCACTCTGGACGAATCCCGGTGTCTGGTCATCCGGAGATCGTCCAACTACATACAGTAGGAGTTGCCGGAACTAATGAAAAAGCTGCATGGAAGCCGAACAGAAAGGAACAACGTGGAACTGAATGAGTTCCAAGAAACCCTGAACAGAGTTCAGAAACTCTCAGTGAGTCATCTTCCTTTTTTTTTTGGCGATTGTTAAATCCTCTTCAGAAGGTCGGTGGGAATCCGTTCTCATTGTAACCAGACACCGTTGGAAGGATCCCCTGTATCACCAAGGCCTTCCCTGAGTAGAATGGCGTCTGTTTCTCTTTCTTTCGACCTCCCCCAGTCCCCACGCCGCCCTCCCCTCCTCCCTCCCCTCCCCTCTCCCCCCCCCCCCCCCGCGCCCCCCCCCCCCCCCCGGGGTCCATTTGTCAAAGTGATCTCTACTCCCAAGGTAGGGCTCGCACTCACGACCTGGAGGTCAAGAGCCGTGCTCTCTACTGACCGAGCGGGCCACGGGCCCCTGGAATCGCATCCTAAGACTCAGATAGGATCGGACAGCCTGGAGACACTCAGATCCACTTCTCGGGGAGCCAGCCGAGCCCCTCGGAAACCCTGAGCCTGATACCTTCCTTCCAGAGGTCGCCACGGCCTCACTGGGCGAGTCAAGAGTGCCACCTCCTGGCGGACGAAACCGAGAGTCAGCTGCTTTACCTCAGCGAGCCTCCCAGGTTGCCCCTACAAGGTGCTTGGAAATGCTGAGGCTCAACAACACCGGAACCACAACAACCGGAAGAACAGAAAAGAAGAGCCAAAGGGATGCTGAAGTTCTTCCTTCTGGCCTTGCCTTTACAGGCGTGTGCCGTCTGCGACCACGCCTGTCTCCGAGGACAGGAAGAAAAGAGTCCAGATGGCTGAACCGGGGTTCTGCACTCTGCGGACCACAGGAACCCCCTCCAGCCTGACCCAGGAACTCCCTTACTCTGAGCCAGGGACAGGGGGTCTTGTTTTGTGTTTCGGTTGTGGTCCAAAAGACAGGCGTCACCTACGGTGGAACCTTGTAACCCTTTCTAAGCCTGGAGTCGCTCAGCGGCATTACATACCTTCACACATCCTCCTCGCCAAGTTATCTGTCCATTCCATTTTTTAACTCTCTTTTTTTTAATTTTTAAAATTTTATTTATTTATTTATCTATTTATTTATTTATTCATTCATTTATTATTCATTCATTCATTCATTCATTATTTTTAAGGATTTTTTTTTAGTTAGGGAGAGAGAGAGAGAGAGGGAGAGAGAGAGGCAGAGACACAGACAGAGGGAGAAGCGGACTCCATGCAGGGAGCCCGATGTGGGACTGGATCCCGGGTCTCCAGGATCACACCACAGGCTGCAGGCGGCGCCAAACCGCTGCGCCACCCAGGGATCCCTTAAGTTTAATTTCTTAAACTGTATTGATCGGGCATGGGATCTCTGCCTCTCTCTCTCTCTCTCTCTCTCTCTCTCTCTCTCTCTCTCTCCCTCCCTCTCTCTCTCTCTCTCTCTCTCTCTCTCTCTCGAATAAATAAATAAATAAATAAATAAATAAATAAATAAAATCGTTAACAAATAAATGAATAAATAAACTGTATTTATTCAAGGGAGACACACAGAAGGAGGCCGGGAGGCAGGCAGAGGGAGAAGCAGGCTCCACGCGGGGAGCCCGGTGCGGTGCTGGATCCCCAAAACGCTGTGATGATGCCGGGAGCCGAGTGGAAGGCAGCCGCTCAAACGCGGGTATGCCACCCGGGCACACCTCGTCCGCACCTCTTCCTTCCCACCGCCACCCACGGTCTTGCGCGTTCGTTCATCTGGTTCCCACACACAGGACCTCGTGCTCCAGGTCTATCCCTAGACACACCCTAGGATCCCCAACTAGGGAATAGGTTCAGATGGGACCGATGCTCATGGGACCGTGCTCCTGTTTGAGGACTGTCCTCGGTTGCTGTAGCGGTGGCGGCGAGACAAAGGGTCTCTCTCCACACACCGCACAGGGTGTCGCGTCACGTCGTGGGGAGATGACGCGGGAAGGACGGGTTTCGGTTGGCGGACATTTCTACATCCCATCTGGGAACCGCTCCCACCCCCCCACCCTCCGGTGTCCCGGATCTGTAGGAGTGAGGGCAGCAGGAAGCCTCCCATGGATGATATTTGCAAGTGCGCCCTTGCCTGGGGCCGGAGCCTGGGCCGGAACCGGAACCGGACATGGAACCGGTGCAGCCTGGGTGGTTCGGAAGGCAGGCGCCTGCGGGACCGACCGGTGGCCAGCGTGTGGGGGTGGGCGCGTGGGCGGGTGCGGGGCATGCCCCGAGTGGGGCAGATGTCCCCATCCCAAGGAGGCGGAGGAGGAAAGCCACCCCAAGGCCCCTCTTTGGCGCCCCGTCCTGCCGTCCTGTGTCAGGAAACGCTACTGACCCGGGCGGATCCGGACCAGGCTGCGACCCAGCTGCCCTGCGATCCCACATTCCTCACACCTGGACTCACCGATCCCACATTCCTCACACCTGGACTCACTGGTGTGGCGCCTGCCTTTCCGGCTCTGCCTGCCTGCCTGCCTGCCTGCCTGCCTGCCTAACTATCTCTGCATCCAACTGGCGACTTTCAGTCCCTGAGGTTGGGGGCTTCGACTCTCTGGGTCTTGGCTAGAACCCAAACAGAGAAAGACGTTTGCCATACGATAGGTAGATACCACTTTCAATTAAGCGTCTGTGAAATGATTATGGAGGAAGGAAATTCTCAGCCTTGAACGTTTCTGGGCCCTGCTCCATTGGCTTTCACACTGACCCAGGGCCAAACGGCTCACAGAAAACTCAGCACTAGTTGGGCTCTATTTCCGTGCCACTGAATGCACGTTGCCTGTCTGCCTCCCCTGAAAAGTCAAGCAACGGGGACGCCTGGGTAGCTCCGTGTTCAGCATCTGCCTTGGGGTCAGGTCATCATCCTGGGGTCCTGGAGCCCCCGGCTCCCACTTGGGGCTCCCCGCGGGGAGCCTGCTTCTCTCTGCGTCTGTCAATGCCTGTCTCTGTGTGTCTCTCATGGATAAATAAAGAACACCTCTAAAACAGGAAAGAATGAATGATTAATTAAAAGGACTGACTGACTGACTGACTGAACTGATCGGCTGACCGACTGACCGGCTGAATGAATGTATACATAAGCAAGCCAGAGCCAGGAAGCAAGCAAGCAAGCAAGCAAGCAAGCAAATGAACAAATGAAATCGATGAAGGGGTGCGTGACTGCTGGCTGGCACTGTCGGTGGAGTGTGGGACTCTATATTTCTCGGTTGCGAGGATGAGCCCTAACCTGGGTGTAAACATCGCATACACCTAAAATCTTCTGAAAATAAAAAAAAAAAATTAAAAGAAAAAAAGAAAAAGAAAAAGGTGGGCAGCCCGGGTGGCTCGGCGGTTGAGCGCCGCCTTCAGCCCGGGGCCTGATCCTGGAGGCCCGGCATCAGAGTCCCACGTCGGGTTCCAAGCATGGAGCCTGCTTCTCCCTCTGCCTGTGTGTCCGACTCTCTCACTCACTGTGTCTCAGGAGAAAATAAACAGAATCTTTACAAAAAGGAAAAAAAAAAGTTGTGTTGTTTTGTTTTGTTTTGTTTTGTTTCGATCGGATCGATCGATCACTAAAAGGCAACCTGCCAAAACTGACGATGAGAAAACGGAAGAAAACCTTCCTGGTTCCCACAGAGTTCAAGCCCTACAGCCTTGCCCGTACCAAGATCAGAGAATAAACTGTCCACTCTCTACGGCGTCCCTCCTCCCGAGGACGCCCCAGCTCCTTATGGAGCATGCACACGCACGTGCACGCGCACGCAGAAAAGCGGGGCGAACGGAACCAGACCCTAGAGAACCCTGCAGCGAAGGTTGAGCACACGACACACACACACACACACACACACACACACACACACACACACACCGCCAGCCACAGGAAACTCTGGCAGGCTACCCCTGGGCTGCTTAGGGGGCCTATACTTACTTGCAAGTGCTCACTGACCTGGGACACGTGGAAGGGGAACCTGAGGCTCAGATGGCCCAAACCGGGTGAATGGGGTGCTTTGCTCATGCCTGAATGCTATGCTCTCCACGATTAGAGAAAGCTGGCAATGAGGCCAGCCCAGGGACCAGAACCTAACCTAAAACTCCCTCTGGCTCCATCAGTAATGTCCCGACTGTTGGTGAGGAACCAGTGCTCGGCTCGCTCGGGGAGACAGACGCTCTGGTCTTCTTCGGGTTGGGTTGTTGCTGCGGCTTTGGGTATCTTTGCAGGAAACCGGCCTCTTCTCTTTCGAAATGGAAACCAAAGGATGGATGGGGTCCGGACGCGGTCACGCTCGCTGGCCACTGGAGTTGTTGTCACCCAGCCAGCGGGGAGATCGGAACATCGGGTCTTTCGTGACCTCTCCACAGATAGGAGTGAGACCAAGGCTATATACTTTGTTGGCATCTCGTCTGTGTCTACGTGTCCCTATGGGTTCTACGAGGGAGAGGTTTCCTCTACCTCCGGATGCTATATTGCTGACATCCCTTTGTAAAGGAACTGTAGCTTAGGAGTTCAAAGGCCGGCGCGGGTAAAAATCGGGAACAGGACAGCTCGGAGAGATAAGGACGAGTGACAATATTTCACGAGTTCCCACGATCTGGGATGAAGTTCTGTTCGTTCGTTCGTTCGTTCGTCCGTCCATCCATCCGTCTGTCCGTCCGTCCGTTCGTTCATCCGTCCGTCCGTCCGTCCGTCCGTTCGTTCGTTCGGGACCCCCGGATTCTCAGCGGTTAAGCGTCTGCCTTCATCTCAGGGCCCGATCATGCGGGTCCGGGATCCTTTCCTGCATCTGTCTCCTTGCGGGGACCTGCTTCTGCCCATGTCTCTGTCTCTGTCTCTGTCTCTCTCTCTCACACGGGAATAAAGAAACAAAATAGTTTAAAAAAGGAAAGATGCTCGGTCTCGCACTCTCTCCCTCTCCCTCCTCCTCCTCCCCCTTCCCCACTTCACACAGTGCTCTCTCTCTGAAAGAAAGCTAATATATTACAATTTTGCAAAAGCCTGCCAATGGAATGGAGACTACTGGAGAACGATAAGGAAAACAACTCCGTGTGTGACAAGTAGGAGACGTGTAGGAAACGTACAAGGCGTGAGAATACATGTTTTGGTGAGGGAAAAGAAAATAATTCTGTCCTGAAATAATGAGCCTGGCTTTTTTTTTTTTTTTTCCTTTATTAAGATTTTATTTACTTGGGATCCCTGGGTGGCGCAGCGGTTTGGCGCCTGCCTTTGGCCCAGGGCGCGATCCTGGAGACCCGGGATCGAATCCCACGTCGGGCTCCCGGTGCATGGAGCCTGCTTCTCCCTCTGCCTGTGTCTCTGGCTCTGTCTCTCCTTCTATCTCTCAAGAATAAATAAATAAAATCTTTAAAAAAAAAAAGATTTTATTTACTTAATCAGGAGGGAGGGAGGGAGGGAGGGACAGAGGGAGGCAGAGAGAGGGAAAAGAAGGCTCCATGCAAGGAGCCGGGTATGGGACCCGATCCCAGGAGTCCGGGATCACGTCCTGAGCCAAAGCCAGATGCTCAAATGACGACCAGCCACCAGGCATCCCAGAGCCTGCTTCTTTAGACAAAGAACACTTAAGGCTGAATCTGAACAAAAAAGACCATTGTAGAAGGGGTTTCTGAAGGAAACAACTAGGGAATTTCTTTAAAGTTTTTATTTATGTATTCGTGAGAGACTCACAGAGAGAGACACAGAGACAGAGACAGAGGTGCAGAGACACGGGAGGAGAGAGAAGTGGGATCCACGCAGGGAGCCCACTGTGGGACTGGATCCCTGGCCCCCCCGGGATCACACCATGAGCCAAAGACAGAGGTTCAACCACTGAAACAGCCAGGCGTCCTGGAAGCAGATTTTTTTGAAAAGGAATTGTATGCATGCTCAGGACAGACTGAGATTGGGAGAAGTGAGCTTTACTAGTACACTGGTATAGCATTAAGACTCGGCTCTTGTCTCTGTTAAAATGAAGAGATTTCCTTGCGTTGGTAGTCTAATCACGGCAACGGATTGTGAACAGAGAAGAAAAAAATATGTTATTATTTTCCCTCTCCAGACCAGCCAGGTTTTTATATTCCTTTTTATCCACGAATTACCTCCGTGAGAGAGTGAAAACTTCTCAATATTAAAGGAGCTACATTTTGGGGACAACTCTATAAGCTCCTGTGGAATCTCCTAGGGCCACCCTGGCGAAACAGATACTGATGTTGTTTTCAGTTTTGTAATGACCCATGATCCTTTATAGGCCTGGGCCTTGAAAGCTTCTGAGATGTTGGTTGGTTGGATGGATGGATGGATGGATGGATGGATGGATGGATGGATGGATTGTGTATCTGGCTGGCCGGCTGGCTGCTCAGCTGTTTGCTGGTTCCTTCATCCGTTCATTCATGGATTTTCAGCGGATCCCAGAAAAGTCTAGCCCTAAGTTGAGTCTCTTGACTAACATAGGTCGTTTACCTGCTATGTGAAGGCACGTGAGAAGCAGCGTCAGACAAAGAATCATAAGCCCTCTTAGATTATATTGGTTGTGTGAATGCTGTGGGTGTTCCAAAAGCGACATAAAGTCGTAAAGTGGTAACGTGCCCTGGTACATTGTTAAAATGCTGTGTGTGGACAAATCATAATCCGGTTTTCTTCTCGACTGCACTCTAGCCAACTCTCCTCGGGTCTGTAACCACGTCCACCGGTGACCGCCATGTCATGTACAGGTGTTCTGATGCTCTTGCAAAAACAAACAAACAACACACAC
The DNA here is from genome assembly GCF_018345385.1 of Vulpes lagopus. Lineage (NCBI taxonomy): Eukaryota > Metazoa > Chordata > Mammalia > Carnivora > Canidae > Vulpes > Vulpes lagopus. Next base: position 7,309 of record NW_024570672.1, on the reverse strand, counting down.
ACACACACACACACACACACACACACACACCTATTTATTTATTTATTTATTTATTTATTTATTTATTTATTTATTTATTTTTCCCAGATTCCAGAAGAACCACGCAAAGGACTTTTGACACATCTCAGTTTCTGGTCACCCCGAGATCATCGAACAACAGTATGAATTGCCAGAACTAGTGAAATAGCTGCATTTGCCCAGAACAAAACCAGGGACGCCTGGGTGGCTCAGCGGTGGAGCCTCTGCCTTGGGCTTAGGGCGTGACCCCGGAGTCCCGGGATGGAGTCCCGCATCAGGCTCCCTGCATGGAGCCTGTTTCTCTCTCTCTCTCTCTCTCTCTCTCTCTCTCTCTCTCTCATACATGAATAAAATCTTAAAAAAAACAGAACTAAAAGGAACAACATGGAACTGAAAAGAGCGAAAGACAATGATGACTGGTTTCTTTGTTTTTGTTTTTTAAAGATTTTATTTAGTTATTCACGAGAGACACAATGAGAGAGAGAGAGGCAGAGACACAGGCAGAGGGAGAAGCAGGCTCTGCAGGGAGAGACCCATGCGGGACTCCAGGATCACACCCTGAGCCAAAGGCAGCCGCTCCCACCACTGAACCACCCAGGCATCCTGATGACCCTTTTTAAAGGACTCTTGTTCAAATCACTGCTGATCCCCTCATGTTTGCTCTTCCAGTTTGAAGGAAACTTTGTAGAGATATCTATACCTTAGAGAAATTTTAGGAACGTGTGAGATTGTAAACAAATTAAAATCCTTATCCTTGGGCAGCCCGGGTGGCTCAGCGGTTTAGCGCTGCCTTCAGCCCAGGCCGTGATCCTGGAGACCCTGCATGGAGCCTGCTTCTCCCTCTGCCTGTGTCTCTGCCTCTCTCTCTCTCTCAATCTCTCTCTCTCTCTCTCTCTCTCTGTGTGTGTGTGTGTGTTTGTATCTCTCATGAATAAATACATAAAATCTAAAGAAAAAACAATCTTTAAAATCCTTATCTTTTCTCCCTACCTGTGACCCGTCAGTGTTCAGAAACTCTCAGTGAGTTATCTCTTTTCTTTTCTTTTCTTTTCTTTTCTTTTCTTTTCTTTTCTTTTCTTTCTTCTCTCTCTTTTTCTAATGAGTTATCTTTCTTTTATGGCAATTGCCAATCATCTGCGTGAGGTCTGTTCTGTGGGAATACGTTCTCATTGTAACCGGCCACTGTTGGAAGAATCCCTTGTATCACCAAGGCCTGCCTTCCTTGAGTGCAATGGCATCTGTTTTTCTTTTCTCTTCTCTTCCTCCGCCGCCCCCCGCCCCGCCCCCCCAGGTTTATTTTTCAGAGTGATCTCTACTCCCAACGTAGGGCTCCCACTCACGACATGGAGGTCAAGAGTCGTGCTCTCTACTGACCGAGCGGGCCACGGGCCCCTGGAATCGCATCCTAAGACTCAGATAGGATCAGACAGCCTGGAGACACTCAGATCCACTTCTCGGGGAGCCAGCCGAGCCCCTCGGAAACCCTGAGCCTGATACCTTCCTTCCAGAGGTCGCCACGGCCTCACTGGGCGAGTCAAGAGTGCCACCTCCTGGCGGACGAAACCGGGAGTCAGCTGCTTAACCCCAGCGAGCCTCCCAGGTGCCCCTACAAGGTGCTTGGAAATGCTGAGGTTCTTCCCTCTTGCCTTGCTTTTGCAGGGATGATGACAGTGACCACGTCTGTCTACCTGGTGAGGAAGAGGAAACAATTCCAGGTTGCTGAACCCTGGTTTTCCACACTGCGGACGACAGGATATCACCCCCTCCCCCTCTTTCAACCTGACCCAGGAATTCCCTTACGCTGAGCCAAGGACAGGGTGGGCTGGTGGTGGTGGTGGTGGTGGTGGGGGGTCTTGTTGTTGTTTGTTTTGTTTTATTTTGTTTTGTTTTCCCAGTTGTGGTAAAAAGAAAACTAGACGTCACCTACAATGGAATGTTGTAGTCGTTTCTTTCTTTCTTTCTTTCTTTTTTTTAAGATATTTTATTTATTTATTCATGAGAGACACAGGGACAGAGACACAGGCAGAGGGAGAAGCAGACTCTATGCAGGGAGCCTGACGTGGGACTGGATCCTGGGTCTCCAGGATCAGGCCTTGGGCTGAAGGCAGACGCTAAACCGCTGAGCCACCCAGGCGCCCCATTCGTACTTAAGTTATTGAGAGTTCGTTCCTTCATTTTTCATCATCTCTAGACCCAACGTAGGGCTCGAACTCACAAGCCTGACTGCAATCAAAAGTTGAGTGCTCTTCCGACTGAGCGGGCCTGCGGGGGTGGGGGTGGGGGGTGGTGGGCCCGGGGCGGAAGCTTCTGCCCTTTCATGTTTTCAAGCTCAGAGTCACGTTTTGTCCGGGGACAGCCCCAACCCCCAACCCCTCCGTGCGGAGGTGCCATCTGTCGGGCTGGTTCATGTTTGTCCATCTTCCTTACTCCTTTTAGTAGACAGAAGGTGGCTTGTGACACAGCCGGTGACTACTTCGAATGAGACTGAGGATTTCCCTTGGGAAGTGGGTGCGAGAGGGAGGACAGGTCGATGGGGAACCAGGAAACTGCTGGCCCTTCGCTTCAGAGGAAAGAGTGTGCTTGTTGGGCCCTCACCCAGGGTGGATGAGTCAGAACTGTCCCTGGCCAGGCCTCCCTTAGTCCTTCGCCCTTATCACTCCATGCCTGTGTTTGGCCTCTGGACCCTAAGACACCACGGTCATGTGTTTAACTCCCCATCAGATTCACCAGACCCCGCCATGCCACGCCCTCCCAGATGCACCCCCACCCCTGGAAGGCATTAGAGTGAGATGGCATCCTCCACATCCAGGATTGATTCCCAAAGGGTTTATTGGGGTTTCCTGGGTCAGGACCCCAAACAATGTGAGTTCTTCATACATCCTCTTTGCCCTTCTCTTTCCCCCTCCCCTCCCCTCCCCTCCTCTTCTCTTCTCTTTTCTTCTCTCCCCTCCCCCACAGTTTGGGAGCCGCAGCCTGAGGGTTGGGGGAGGTGCAGAAAGCCATTCAATGGAGAGAAGTCCCAGGCTCGGACTTTAACAGACAACCATGTGCATTTGAATGAAATGATTGAGTGAGGGCCATCGGAATGGATGGCCCTGAACCTCCCTTCTGCCACCCGCCACCCTCCATCCCCGCCCCCAACCAACCCTGAGTCCTCTGGTGGATTTGGGAATGGAAGGCGTGTGTGTGTGTGTGTGTGTGTGTGTGTGTGTGTGTGTTTACACGGACGCACCCGCGGAGGGTGGTGGGGCATGCTCACGTTGGCTCCTGCAAACTCCATTCGTTCTGGGAATGTTCTATTGTTTCTGCTGAGTTGCCAGTTGCTGCGATGAGCCAAGCTATACTCCTTCCGTTGCCTAGTTCTTAAAAAGGCCGAGTCTCCGGTTTTCTCGGTGAATGGACTGACCCACACCTTCCCATCCCGCCGGACCCCTTCTGCAAATACTTGCACTCAAAGGGTTCTTTCACTTCGTCCAGAAAACAAACATCAGCCACCCACACCCACCCCATTGCCACAGATACGCAACCCACACAACAAAACTCCAGCTGGCCTCCTTCTGCCTCCATGTACTTTAGAGAGTCACTGTTTTAGACATGCCTTAGGCTCAAGGACTTGAGGCTGTCTCCACCTCCCGCGTATCGCCCCTCCCCCCTCCCCACCCTGGGTCGACCAGATAGCCCGGGGGGCTCCGTGGGGTGGGGGTGGGGGGGCGCCGTGGGGCAGGTTTTGGGGACAGTGGCCGTGCCACGGTCCCGGGAGGTCGCGGTGACCTGTGGCTGGTCCCCGCCAGCAGGCGCGGCTATTTTCTCGCCCGAAATGAACATTTTTTGTTGCCAGGTAGGTGCTGACACGTTGTGTTTCGGCGACAGACAGGCAGACGTAAAAGACAGTCGGTCCGTCGCTCGCCTTGGAGATGTGGGCCTCTGGGCGCGTGTGGGGTTCTGGGCTTGACCGCGCGGCCGAGCCGGTCCCTGTCCTCGCTCACTGGAGCCTGAGCCGTCCGCCTGGGCCTGCGCGCCGGCTCTCGCGCTGGACTCCAGGTGGCCCGGGTCGTGGTGTCACCCTCCGGTCTCTGGCACCCGAGGGAGGGCGGTGTGGGCAGGTGGCGGTGGGTCTTTTACCCCCGTGCGCTCCATGCCGTGGGCACCCGGCTGTTGGCTGTGACAACCCCTGTCCCGCAAGGCTCCGTGCCGCGTGTCAGGCGTCCCCCGCTGTCTCTGGGGTTGTCCGGTCGCTCCTGCCCCCTGGGGGTCGAGGGGCTGCCGGTGAGGCGGAAGCAGGTCCCCCCGGTCGCCGTCCTCGCTGGGCTTTTGCTCCTCGGGAAGCCCCCTCGGGGCCGCAGCTCGCTGCCGATCGATCGATGTGGTGATCTCGTGCTCTCCTGGGCCGGGCCTAAGCCGCGTCAGACGAGGGACGGGCATCCATGGCGGATGCGACCGCTCTTCTCGTTCTGCCCGCGGGCCTCTCCCTCCCCGGCTCCTCCACGCCCGGCCGTCGTGACGGCGGGTGCGCGGGGGGGGCGCGCTCCGGGGTTGGGGGTGGTGCGGACTCCGGCCCGACCCCGCCCTCCCGCCTTCTTGCCTCGCGGCGCTGGCGGGACCGGGGTCCTCCGACGCGGCGGACACTCTCGCCGGCCTTTCCTGAAGGCCTGGGTCCGTGGCGAGCGGTCCTCCCCTCCGCGGGGAGGGCCTGCCCGACGCCGCGCTGCTCACCGCCCGGCCTGGGCGCGCTTGAGCGCGTTGCGCCCGGCCCTCCGTGGTGCCCCTGGAGCGCTCCAGGTCGCCTCAGGTGCCTGAGGCCGAGCGGTGGCGTCGTTTCCTTCCCCGTCGACTCCCCTCGGGCCGCCGCCGCCGCCGTCGGTGGCGCGTCCGAGGAGCGGGTGGTGGAAGCCGGCAAGGGAGGCGCACCCGTGCCCCTGGCGGGGGCCCGGGCGCCTCGTCTTCCTTCCCCCTCCCCTCCCCCTCGCCGCGCCGGCGGGGGTGGTGTGGGGGCGGTGTGACTCGGAGGACTTGGTGGGGACGCGTGAGCGCCCGCGGCGGGCCGAGCCAGCGCCCCGGGCGCTTGGCCAGCCCGAGGGGCTGCCCCTCTCTCCCGGCACGGGTCGTGCCCCCGTCTCCGTTCCTCTGTCTCGCCCGCCTCGCGGGAGGCGGGGAGCTCTCCCCTCTGGGCGGTGACGTGGCCGCGCCGTGCTCGGGCGAGGTGGAGGGTGGTGTCCTCGAGGGGGCACCGGCCGCGAGCGCTCGGGGTTGCCCTGTGCCTGTCCCTTGCCGGAGACCTGCGCCCGCCCCGCGAGCCCTGTCGGCCCCGGAGCGCCGTTTGGTGGGGCCCGTTTGGGGGGACGAAGGGGGGGGCGATGCGCCCTCGGTGAGAAAGCCTTCTCTAGCGATCCGAGAGGGTGCCTTGGGGTACCGGAGCCCCCAGCCGCTGCCCCTCCTCTGCGCGTGTAGTGTGGCCACCGACGCGGGGTTGACTACCGTCGCGACGTGTTTGGGCAGAGCGCCGCTCTTCGCCTACCGCGGCCTGCGCCTCCCCCCTCCGAGATGGGGGAGGATACCGCCGGGCCGGGCCGGCGTCCGGTGCGGGGTGTGTTGCCCGCGTGCGTGTGCGAGTGTGCGCGCGGCCCCGGGGGGGGGGGTGTTGGGGCGGCCCGCCCCCCCCCCACGCCAGCCACCCCGTGTGTGTTGCGTGTGCGCCGCGCGAGCGGCTGGCTTGGCTGGCTGGCTGGCTGGCTGGCTGTCTGTCCGGGCCCCCGCCCGCTGCCGGGCGGAGTCGCCGCCGGCGGTGGCGCGGCGGGCGCGCACGGGTCGGGCCAGCTCCCGCCTGGGGGCGCCTCCCCGGGTCGTGACTCCGGGTTGGACCGGACGGATGAACGGACGGACGGACCGGCGGATGGACGGACGGAGGTTCGGACGGGTCCCCCGCGGCGGGGGTCGCGCGTGCCTTGGGCCCCGGCGGTGTGGGGCCCGGTTTGCGGGGAGGTCTGCCAAGGGTGCTGAGGCCGGCCGGCGTCCCGGGCGTCGCGGGACCGCCCTCGTGCTGGTGGCGGTGGGATCCCGTGCGCGTTTACCCGGTGGCCCGGCTCGCGCCTTCGTTGGCGCGCCCTTCCCGGGACCGGCCCTTCCCCACGCGCTCCCGGCCCTGGCACGCTGTGCGCTTCCTCCCCGTCGCCGCCGCCCCGCCGCCCCCCCCCGCCCCCCGCCTGCCCGCGTCCCCCGACCGCACGGTCGCGGGCGCGCCGCGTGTGCCGCCCCTAACTCCGCCCTCTGGGGACCGAAACCGGCCTCGCCGCTGTTGGGTGTCTTGCTCCCCCCGCCCGCCATGGCTGGGGGGGCGTCCCCGGGCGAAGTGCTCTCGGTCCTCCGAGGAAGGGGAGGAGGGAGGCGCGCGGGGGTGTTGGGGCGGGGCGTCGTTGCGCGTGTGCGTGCGGGAGAGCGTTCTCGGGAGAAGCGGTCGCGTGAACGGTGGCGGTTGGGGCCCCCGAGCCCCGCGAGGTTGCTTGGGGCCCGCCGTGGGGGCCGGGCCGGCGTCCTCGGGTGCCGCGGGACCGCCCTTGCGCTGGAGGCCTCGGGCGGTGGGACCCCGCGTGCGCCCCAGGGCGCCCGACCTTGGGCTCCCAGGCATCTTCTGAGGCTTCCCGAAGCCCCCTCGCGGTGGCCCGCGGTCCTCTCCTCCGCCGCTCCCGCTTGCCGTTCTCCGGCGCCTTGGCCCCCTGGCCGCCGGGGCGTCTCCCGTCGGCGGCCTTTCCCGTCCGCCCCCGCCCTCGTCCTCGTCCGTCGCCCGTCTTGGCCGACCCGGTGCCGCGCTCCCCGGGGCGCCGGCGCTTCCCGGGCCCGCTGCGGCCTTCCCGCCCGCGTCCGCCGCTTGCCCCCGCCCGCCCCCCGGCGGTGGCGTTGTGTGGTGACGAGGGGCCGCCGTCGTCTCCCGCCGCCCCCCATCCCCGCCGGCCGCGGTCCCCGCCCTGGCGCGCGCGTGCCCCGGGCGTGGGTCGGGTCCCCGGCGGCCGCTCGCCGTTGGCCGTCCGCGGCCGCGCGCGCGTCTCCCCGGTGGCGGGGAGGGGTTCGGGCTCTGGCCCGGCGCCCCGCCTCCGTCCCGCGTGAGCGCGTGCCGGCCCGCTGCCGGCCGCGGCGCGCGACCGCCGGGCGTCCCGCCCCGCGCCCGCGGGCCGCGGCCGCCATCGGGGCCGTCCGAGGGGAGGGGGTGGCGGGTGAAGCGCCCTCGTCTCTCCGCGCCGCCGCCGCGGAGGTGTGCGCGGCCCCGGTCCGTGGGGCGGGACCGGCCGGCCGGCCGGCC
>NW_024570671.1:0-62308 GCF_018345385.1 Vulpes lagopus | reverse complement strand
TATACTAGATAGGTCTTCTAAGCACAACATATCCAAAGAAACGAGAGCTTTAAATGATACACTGGACCAGATGGATTTCACAGATATCTACAGAACTTTACATCCAAACTCAACTGAATACACATTCTTCTCAAGTGCACATGGAACTTTCTCCAGAATAGACCACATACTGGGTCACAAATCGGGTCTGAACCGATACCAAAAGATCGGGATAGTCCCCTGTATATTCTCAGACCATAATGCCTTGAAATTAGAACTTAATCACAACAAGAAGTTTGGAAGGACTACAAACACATGGAGGTTAAGGACCATCCTGCTAAAAGATGAAAAGGTCAACCAGGAAATTAAGGAAGAATTGAGAAGATTCATGGAAACTAATGAGAATGAAGATACAACTGTTCAAAATCTTTGGGACGCAGCAAAAGCAGTCCTGAGGGGGAAATACATCGCAATACAAGCATCCATTCAAAAACTGGAAAGAACTCAAATTCAAAAGCTCACCTTACACATAAAGGAACTAGAGAAAAAGCAACAAATGGACCCCACCCCCAGCAGAAGAAGACAGTTAATTAAAATTCGAGCAGAACTAAATGATATCGAGACCAAAAGAACTGTGGAACAGATCAACAGAACCAGGAGTTGGTTCTTTGAAAGAATTAATAAGATAGATAAACCATTAGCCAACCTTATTAAAAAGAAGAGAGAGAAGACTCAAATTAATAAAATCATGAATGAGAAAGGAGAGATCACTACCAACACCAAGGAAATACAAACGATTCTAAAAACATATTATGAACAGCTGTATGCCAATAAATTAGGAAATCTAGAAGAAATGGATGCATTCCTGGAAAGCCACAAACTACCAAAACTGGAGCAGGAAGAAATAGAAAACCTGAACAGGCCAATAACCAGGGAGGAAATTGAAGCAGTCATCAAAAACCTCCCGAGACACAAGACTCCAGGGCCAGATGGCTTCCCAGGGGAATTCTATCAAACGTTTAAAGAAGAAATCATACCTATTCTACTAAAGCTGTTTGGAAAGATAGAAAGAGATGGAGTACTTCCAAATTCGTTCTATGAGGCCAGCATCACCTTAATTCCGAAACCAGACAAAGACCCCACCAAAAAGGAGAATTACAGACCAATATCCCTGATGAACATGGATGCAAAAATTCTCAACAAGATACTAGCCAATAGGATCCAACAACACATTAAGAAAATTATTCACCATGACCAAGTAGGATTTATCCCTGGGACACAAGGCTGGTTCAACACTCGTAAAACAATCAATGTGATTCATCATATCAGCAAGAGAAAAACCAAGAACCATATGATCCTCTCATTGGATGCAGAGAAAGCATTTGACAAAATACAGCAGCCATTCCTGATCAAAACACTTCAGAGTGTTGGGATAGAGGGAACTTTCCTCGACATCTTAAAAGCCATTTACGAAAAGCCCACAGCAAATATCATTCTCAATGGGGAAGCACTGGGAGCCTTTCCCCTAAGATCAGGAACAAGACAGGGATGTCCACTCTCACCACTGCTGTTCAACATAGTTCTGGAAGTCCTCGCCTCAGCAATCAGACAACAAAAAGACATTAAAGGCATTCAAATTGGCAAAGAAGAAGTCAAACTCTCCCTCTTCGCCGATGACATGATACTCTACATAGAAAACCCAAAAGCCTCCACCCCCAGATTGCTAGAACTCATACAGCAATTTGGTAGCGTGGCAGGATACAAAATCAATGCCCAGAAATCAATGGCATTTCTATACACTAACAATGAGACTGAAGAAAGAGAAATTAAGGAGTCAATCCCATTTACAATTGCACCCAAAAGCATAAGATACCTAGGAATAAACCTAACCAAAGAGGTAAAAGATCTATACCCTAAAAACTATAGAACACTTCTGAAAGAAATTGAGGAAGACACAAAGAGATGGAAAAATATTCCATGCTCATGGATTGGCAGAATTAATATTGTAAAAATGTCAATGTTACCCAGGGCAATTTATACGTTTAATGCAATCCCTATCAAAATACCATGGACTTTCTTCAGAGAGTTAGAACAAATTATTTTAAGATTTGTGTGGAATCAGAAAAGACCCCGAATAGCCAGGGGAATTTTAAAAAAGAAAACCTTAGCTGGGGGCATCACAATGCCAGATTTCAGGTTGTATTACAAAGCTGTGGTCATCAAGACAGTGTGGTACTGGCACAAAAACAGACACATAGATCAATGGAACAGAATAGAGAACCCAGAAGTGGACCCTGAAATGTACGGCCATCTAATATTCGATAAAGGAGGAAAGACTATCCATTGGAAGAAAGACAGGTTATGTTTTAAAGCATCACCTGCTTTGCTCAGCTTTGTAGACCATTGGGAAAAGCATTTTCCTATCTAAGGACCTATCTTAGTCTATCTAAGACTTAGTTATGGGATTGTACAACAATAAAAAGTACCATTTATGTAAAATAAGCAAAAATTTGTTTAACCGATGTATTCAATAGGTCAAATAAATGAAAATAAATGACACTAAAAAATTAAAAACCACCAGGGAAATCTTCAGGGGTCTAAAGAATGTCATTGTTTTTCAAAAGATATCCAAATGATAAATAACAGGAACAACACAAGTACAGAAGGAAAAGTTGCCGGAGACACTGACATGAACAATTTCACTGCTACATTAAATGCTGTACATCATTATGAGAATGATGTGAATGCATTTGTAAATAAGAATTTTAAATCTTGGGCACAATACTTTTTTTTTACATAAGCAATTATGAAATAATTGAAATATGAAATATGAAATTATGTATTTCAAATATGAAAAAGTACATGTAACAATGTTATAATGGAGTTTTGAAGAGGCTGTAAATTATGGGCCAATACATAAAACTGAGATTGGTTATTGAATTAGATTCAGGATACTTTTACTAGATACCTGTCATTTCTAACACATTAGCTAGGTGGTTAGGCAATTCAACAATGAATCAAAGAAGATCTCAAAGAGCTGAGAATTTAGCATATTAGGTAAACAAAAAATCTTAAGCAACTTTTTAAAAAAATAGTAACGCATCAATGTCTGAATGAAACAACCCACAGATTGAAGAATTCTAATTCCTAAAACAATAGACTATGAAGAAAAATTATGAAATTTGTCCAAGACATAATAAACAGCTATAATCCTTAGAGTACATTTTTATGATTAGAGAAACCTTTACAATTTTAGGACTGCAACCCTAGCAACAAGGAAGAAATTTACTCATGAGACATTAATGAAGGACCCAGCTTCGATTGAACCTGACATGTGGGATATCTGCATCTAAAAGGGAATCTGGAGGGCTGCCTATATCTCTTTCGCAGTGACTTTCATCACTGAAGTTTCCAAAATCTGTGCACAAGTCCCCAAAACTACAATGTGCCTTTAGAAAAAAAAAATCTTCAGGCCTTCCCTGCCTCAGATACTGTTGTAGGCACTTGGGTGGACACGGACAGTAGATAGGAAACAAATACATAAAGTGCAGTGTTCTACAATTATTAACTATTTCAAGCTCCCAAAATGATGCCAACAAGCTCATAAAATTTCCTTGGACTTTCACATCAGCTTGCCTTGTCTGAGCTGGCTCAGGCACATCACAGCGTCAGAAACGAGGCAAGAATGATGCGGACAGCACAGAGGAAATGAGGCAAGAATGATGTGGATAGCACAAGGGTACAATTCATATTGTGAATCTCAAGGACAGGATGTGGGATGTGGGACAGGGAGAAACCCAGGACACCTCCATGGTGGGGTGTCCACATAAGCACAAGCGGAATAAAGAAGTCTATCATGGAACACTGGGATGGGAGGCCTGAGGTGGAGGGGAATAATTTTGTTTCCATAAGTTAAATTTGAGATGTCCATTAGACACAGAAGTGAAAAGACAACACTGAAGGTTCAACCAGGAGTGGACTCAGGTAGGGGATCCCAGGCAGTGAGGTCACTTCTTTGACAACAGAGCCCATCAGAACTTGGAACCCTTGCAACCAGGCACCCACATTCTAGTGCAGCCCCACATCAGGCTCACTTGGCTGGAGACATCCGCTAGTGAAAGATGTTCTCTTGCTGCCTGCCGACTTCCCGGGGCTCTGGCTTCCAGAAAGCCCAGGGATGTGGCTCTTTCACATGCTATAGTCTTTGGTTCCACCGTCACACCCCACACCTCAGGGCATTTGCCAGGAGGCGCCCAAGGCCACCTGTGCCAGCCACCCTGGGCAGCCCCATCCCCTCCTCTTCAGTTTCAGGGGACCAGGGATGTGTGGGCAGGTCCCAACCAGGCTGGAGGAGGTTGAAGGGAAGCAGGTTCCCCAGTGATCCCTGCATGGTCACACTGATGTCATGGTTGGCAGGGTGGAAAGAGGATTCCTGAGGTGCCTCTTACCCATCCCAGAGTTAACCCAAGGTCCTAGAGCTGCATCCCTTTTCTCTCCTTGGGGGAGGTGTGTGCCAACTGTGGTGTGGTGTGTCTGGAATGGAGTCAGCTGGGTGTGGCGGCCCAGCCAAAGCAAGCCACACCGGGTGCTGAAGCCTCCTGCCTGGCTGCCGGGCACTGTCGTTACAGAGCTCCGCACAGGTGATGGGGCAGGAGTGGGAGGAAGAGAACTGCTCCACCTCCTTGAGGAATGGGATAGTGCCCTGAACAGCTAATAGAGGCCAGCGTGGACTCGAGGTGAGTGAAGGGCTTGAGGTGATCAAGCGGGGCAGGGCTGCAGGAGTTGAGTGCCTGTCACGAGCCAGGAGGCCAAGTGCTGAGTCCAAACCAATGCAGGTGGTGGTAATACCTCTGATTCACTGTTCCGACTTGGAAGAGCTATCTGCACCCTTGGTGACCCAGGAGGAAGAGCTCACCACCGTGCAGTCTATCGGGGAACCCAACATGCTGGAGCAGCCACCTGCCTCAGTGGAGCACCCAGCTTCGGCCCTTGAGCAACACCCTGAATCACATCAAGAAGCCACCCGAGCTACTATTGTGGGGCCTACTGAAGCTTCAGGTCCTGAGTTGATCAAGCCAGTCAAGGCTGCTGCAGCTGGGTGCTTGGCCCAATCCGAGATGCTAGCTTCTGTGTCCAAGCCAATGCACGAGGCAGTCACACCTCTGATTCAGCATCCAGACAAGGAGGACCTACCTACAACCTTGGCCACCCTGGAGGTAGATCACGTCCCGGCGCATGCAATTGGGTTCCCCCACATGCTGCAGCAGCCACCTGTCCTAACTTACTAAAAGGCCTTAAAATGTAAGCTTTTCATTTGTACAAGATTCACATTAGTTTTACCTTTTCAAGATTTTGGCACACCTGATTTAAGGTAGTCACTGTGAAAACATGTGAAATTTTATCTGAAACCATCAGAACAATTAATCACTCTGTAAACTAATGGTAAAGAGATCTGCTGGGGCACCCAACCACCTGTTTGCCCAGCAGTGTCTCAGTTTTAGAAAGCAAAGTCCCACATCCCAGCAAACCCCACAGCCTGCGCAAGCTAAAACAAGTGGTCACCCACCAGCTGCCCTCAAAGTTCCTACTGAGCAACTCAGTTCACCTTAGGGAAACGAATGGGCCTAGACACCTTTAATCTCTAAACCAAAGCCATGAGTGACAAGGCCTCAGAGGACAGAGGAAAGGTGTGACAACAGGGAGTAGTGGGGTAGTGATAAACTAGAAAGCACATGATCCTGCTCAAGGCCTTACAATCAGAAAGGATTTTAAACATGTTGCCTAATCAAAAACTCCCAGGGTCTCTGCCTGCTTGCTGCCCACTCTGGGCCTCTGCCTTGTACTTTAGGAGACTGGCTGCAATGAATGTTTCACACAACCCAGGAGAGACGGTCTCCTGGAGCCCAAACAGGAGAGATGTCCCCCATTCTTATTAGTCCACCAGGGGTAATCAGAACCAACTGCCCTTGTGGAAAGTCTGACAGTTCAAAATTAATATCTTGAGAGACAACATTAGACTTGAAATGGGAGAATATTTCCAATCAGGAAAACAGAACATGAGAGATAGCTGAGATCCTCACATGTTAGGGTAGTATTGGTTCTTTACCTCATAAACCCATCAGTTCTTATATAAACACATTCGTAATCTAGCAGTGTATGAATAGGTATCAGTAGAACCACGAAACTCTCAAAATCACATGAACAATACAGTCTTTCACATAAAAATGTTTCTGTAAAGATTCTCTGTGGGGCCCACGATCCAAAGCACATTAGAAACCATTTCCCTGAAATATGAAAGTATCAGCCAAGCAAATCCAACAGCCAAGGGAGGGGAAGTGGGAAATCAGACCATTAAAGACACTAACCCTGATAAACCGAATTTACTTCAATGAGTTAAAAATCGATTTTTTTCACATCACTAAGAAAACAGTCCCAACTTCTATTTACTATATTCTGAAGTGCTTTTTCTCTGAACTTTAATTGAAGAATCTTAAAGAAAAATCTACAGTAACATTGCTAACTTGTATGATCATTAGAAATCAGCAATTTTGAGAAAAAAGAACTTCATGTTTTATACTAATCTATGTCCTGTAAGAATCTAAAACAGTCCTTTCAGAATGTCCTTGATGTTTTAGTTGTTAAATTTTGAAGGAGGCCATATATCCCAACCCACTAATCATGTTGAAATCCTAGGACACAGCTCAAGTGATGTAGTGACTCAGATGCATGGAGCTGTCAGAGAGAGAGGCAAGGCAGAAATGGGAAGAGGGCGTCAGATCTCTTATTTTCCGAATAAAGTTGGTGAAGTAGATAATTTTTCATTTTGAATGACTCTGATATTATGAAATTATGTCTTGGTCCTACCTTCCTCTTCCGAATTCTCTCCTCTTCCATTTGAAGAATTCCCTTCCCCTTTCCTATAAAAATGCCTCCCCTGCATGTATGTTCCCCTGGCCCTGATTTCCCTTGACCTAGTTCATTCTTTCTTTCCTTCTATTATACTTTTTTTCCCCCAGAGTATTCCATAATCACTTTCCATATTTCTTTACCACTCATCCTTTCCAAGCTAGCCATTTTTCATTCCCTAACTACAAGGATGGTTTCATTAAACTTCTGCTTTTATCTATTTCATTTTTCCTTTAATACTAACATACCAACCTACCTCAAAATGCAAAGGTACAGGGGCGGCCTGGGTGGATGAGTGGGTAAAAGCCATCTTCAGCCCAGGGCCTGATCCTGGAGACCCAGGATCAAGTCCCAAGTCGTGCTCCCTGCATGGAGCCTGCATCTCTCTCTGCCTGTGTCTATGCATCTCTCTCTCTCTCTCTCTCTCTCTCTCTCTTTCTTTCTCTGTGTGTGTGTGTGTCTCTCATGAATAAATAAATCTTTAAAAAAGCAAAGGTACATATATGTATATTGTGCTTCAACAAGGAGTTTTTAGAAGGTATCCAAAGACATAAAAGGGAATAGGACACTACAAAGTCTCCCCCTCACCCCTGACCCTATGTCCCACATCTCCAAAAGCAGCCAATATATAAAGGACCACTGAAATCTCCAGTTGAATGAATCTATTTGATTTTGAGCTCAGTAGCTAGGAATTCATGCAATCCATTTCTTTCTTCTTACAATAGCTTTCCACCATATGTATTTATAAATATAAGTGTGTCCTCCCCGCTTTCACTTTTTACACAAATGTCAGAATATTTTACATGTTTTCTATGTCTTAGAATTTAAATAAATTTTGTGATTATTCCATATTAGTACCTAAAGAGTCTCTTTCCCTTTTACTAATGACCACAGTATATTTCTTGTCCTTTAATTAGTCCTCTATTTTGTACTTCCAAATTGCTTCTGACTTATGTTATTATAAACAATGTACAAGTAATAACCTTGCACATATATCACACACCATTTCTGCAAGCGTATCTGAAGAATAAATTCCCAGCAGAACCCCTTGGTTACAGGGTATGTACATCTGTAATTTTGCTAAATGCTATAATACTGCTCTACCTAGACCCTTTTCTATAAAGGACTATACACTTGTTTCCTCCATTACCAAACTTTAGGATCACTGCAAGTGAAATAAATGAAAAATACTATTATGGAGTGTTTTTTTTTTTCCATGAGTAAGTTCCATAAACTTTTCTTAAACATTTAGCAACCATTTTCATTTCCTTTTCTCCAAACTGTTTATATCTTTTGCCCAATTCAACACTCAGCTGGTCTTTTTCTCATTGTTTATTAGAATTACTTACACATTAGGAAAATAAGCACTTAACCTGTAATATAAATTGCAAATATTTTTTCTCAGTTTGATCACTAATTAAAAAAAATGTTAACCAAAGCATAGTATACATATAAAAAGTATATATAAGTGTACCACTCAATGAGCACATTTGTGTGCCCAGATCAACCCCTTAAATCAAGAAAGAGAACTTTGCTAGCATCCCCAAAAGGCCAAGCAAGTTTCCTTCCCATCACTACATGCTCATCAGAGGATAACCACTATCCGGCTTGTTACTCCATAGAGCAGGGCACATATGAAACATACAAAGAGATATAGCACAGTATTCTTAGTCTGCCTTATTTCATTCAACATACTTGTGAAATCCATCCCTGCTGCTACGAGAAGCTACACATCATTCATTCCCTTTGCTACATAGCATTCCAATGTATGAAATAAACACAAAGCACTCTATCATTAATGAGAATTTGGGAGTTTCTCATTTGGAGTTCATCATACAGCTCTGCTACAAATATTTTAGTCTTTTGGTGAAGAGTACATCTATACACTGGCTATATATTCTGGGGCAGAACTGCTGGGTCTGAAAGTATGAAGATCATAAAGTTTACCTCCCAAAGCTCCTGCTAGAGAAGTTTCCAAGATGGTTCTATCACTTTACGCTCCCACTCGGTCCAGGAGAACTCCATGGCCTTGTAGACTGAAGAAAGGAGGTGCAGGGCATAAGGAAGACAGGAAGGGGGTCTCTTAGTAGTCAAAATGCATTAGTACTTCATATGCGCCTATGCATATGTACACGTAAGGTCAATCTGGGTTGATGCATACATTTTCCGTCAATCCAGCACTGACTATTTTTGGTGAACATAGGCACTTGTAAAAAACCTATTAATAAATTACAAAGAAGAACAGTGTAGAAAGGTAACTATGTAATCAATATTAATATCTAATGCAAATTTCAAAAGAAAAAAAGAGGAGTAAAAATAAAGACCTGAATAAAATATTCAGGAACTTTCTGCTATTACCACTTACTAATACTGATGTTTGAACAGAGGTAGCTGTTGAGATTTGTTTTTATTTCCTGAGTATTGTCTACTGCAGATTTAAGAACATGTGTAGTCACCTTTTTAGGACTGAGCTAAATTCAAAACATATATTGAAAAAGCTGAGAAGAAACTCTTCTTAGGGAGAAAAAAAATGATAGGGAAAAATAATTTATAGAGAAATATGGCTTTCAAGGAAATGTTTATATCAAATAGAAATGAAATCAGGCCACTATTCTCAGATCTGCCTGACTCTGGGTGGGGAGGGGCAGCAGCTATTCCTGCATATTCAACATGCCATAAATACACAAGCCTTGCTTCTGGGCAAGTCACGGTGCCTGCTTTAACTGTCATATGTATTTATGGCTGTGATCCTTTCCAGAATGGCTTTCTGGCTCGAAAAGTATTTGTTAAGTCGTCTCTCTTACAATAAATCCTTACTTTATTCTTATGGTTTTACAAAGATCCTAAAATGTTTCTGGGTGGCCCACCTTTCACAATAATGTACATACCATCACTGATTATAAGTTTTCACCTGAAGGCCTTGGAAGGCATTTCTACTCAGATCATTTTAAAAGAAAAAGATTGAGAAGTAAGCAAAAATAATTTTTATTAATGTAATATACTGAAGGATTTCCTCTCTTATCAGACATTATTCTTTACATTCTATACATTCACTGTGACCTATAGGACTAGCATACCAGGCACTCTATATTTATTTGAAAGCTTTGCTAGTAATGTATGGAATTACATCTGTACCCCTGGAATGGGGCTATGCCATCTTTGATCAAAAGTCAGACACCGAAGTAAAAAACAAGGGAAATCATGAAATTTAAAAAGTGAAATAGTTTAATTAAAAAAGTTAAGCTCTCTCTTTAAAATAATGTGTATCAGGTAATAATCTTGACGGAAGTGTTGAGGCATTAATGACAGGGTGGGAGAGAATGTGATAAGACCAGAATTCACGACATAGTTTAAAGAGACATGTGGTCATTGACCATTGAGTGGCAGCTATGTAGACAGCACTAACAGTTAATTAATACACACATCTTTGAAAGCTACAAGTTGTGACTATTCATCCAGGGCAAGTAAGCTCATTTTTGGAATATATTATAGGGACAATGCATTTATGATGTTTACATATGAGGAAGATGCCAGTTGACACCATCAGAGTTTATAACTCAAGCCATCCCTGAGTCTTAACACCTTGTACTTAGGGCAAAAAGGTTGAGTTGACAAGATCAGTATGAGGAGTTACATATTTCAATCTCTAATGTGAAATCTGATTCAGCTCACTGGATAATATCAACACCAAATACAGGTTATTTCATATTTTGCTCAGCAATTTATAAAACAGGTCCCAAATAATAACAAATACGTCTTGAATAGTGGTTAATTAGTACATCTCTCTAAACCTGCACTCTCCCAGAATTCTCTGAAGTAGGCAAAAACTTATTTAAAAAAGGGGGAGGGAGAATGAATTAAACTCTGGATCTTAAATAAATTCTGCCAAATAGAGTATAGAAAGTATCAGACAATAGAAAGAGGACTCTGGTCCATGATTCCAGGTATGATGAAAAAGTCTGTTTGGGATACAAGTAGAGCAGACCTCAGAGGTTGAGTAACCACACGCTCTATCTTGAGAGGTCATGGGCGGTGGGTTCTTTGCAGCTGTTCTTTGGGTAGAGGCTTCAGAGGGCTTCCCCCTGGTTTGTGCTCAGAAAGACCACTATGCCAGCAGAAAGAGGGGCTAATGTGGGCAAACAGGCTTACAAAATGAGGGTGGACTGCCCCTCCCCACTACTAAACATATGAAACTCATAAGCTATCCCAACACACCACTTGGTAGTGTGAGTTCCAGCTACTTACTAGCTGTGTAACCTGGGTTAATAAGTTAACATGACGTCCTTACCAACATCAATTCCTGCATCTGAAAAACAGGAATGATAATAATAATAATATTAACTTGTGGATACTGCCTGGATTGGTGGAGACACAGAATGTAAAGCAGTAAAATATATGAGACACACAGGAAGAGCTCAATAAATATTGGTTAAGATCATTATTAATGTTCATAACATCTATAATGAAGCTTTTATTGTCCTTTGTGTGGCTTTACTATGTCATATGACAGGCAAGTGGACATAGGATCTGGAAAAGTAGATAACAGACAAACTATTTGAATATCTCTTCACCAGATTATGGAGAACTATACTTAATTCAACCAAAATTCTGTAGAGTTTACATCAACTTCCAATAACTGTGCCTACACGAATGAGAAAACAGAAAGATCCCAGTTGTTTTGTTAAAAAGAAAAGATTCTTAAAAATAAAAACAAAAGATTCTTTACTCTGAAACAGGGGGCTTACCCTGGAGAACCGCTGTTTTACTGTGAAAGCAATGTCCTACAAGAAGTATGAAACAATGTTAGAAAATTTCTAATGTATCTTCTCAACAGAATTCAAAAGATTCTTCAGCTTTCACAATACAGCACTCATGATACACTAGGAAAGCTTAGAGATTTTTTTTAAGGTTGCTTTAAAAGTGTAAATATATATGGTATATAAAGATATGTAACCTATTTGTTGTATGTTTTGTCCTTACTCTCTTTTTTCAACTAACAAACTGGATACACTCTGTGCCCTACACACTATGACACAGCAGTGTGTCAAAATTTCATTGATTATATAACCGCCTGTATGGTCTACTGTGCTTTTGATTAGAATTGCATTAATTTTTGAGATCACTTTGAACAAAAGTTTTCCCTTCTTAATATTCACTCTTCTTGTCCAGGACAACAGCATTCAAATTTTGTATAATAAACAGTCAATAAGCATTTATGAAATGAATGAATAAATGCCACCCGATTATTTTTTACAATGCTCTTAAGAAAGGTCCTAACATTTCTCTTCAAGGTTATTTCAAAGCATTTTGTGTTTTTGGTCAATTAAATCTTTTTCTTCCTGCAGAATTCTCTATTTAAGTGTCACTATTTACTAGTTTAAAGGATGCTGAGCAGAACTTTTTCCTTTGCCCAACAATTGGCAGCATAGGAACAACTTTTTATGAAAACCCAAAGGAAGCTGTAAGTACTTTTCATTTTAAAGAGAATTACATGCAACAGGGCTAGATCCTTCCACCAGACTAGTCAAGTGTGGCAAAACTGTACAATACCACTGGATCCAATTCTCCTTCTACTATCCCATTTCTCTAAGATGGCTGAAAAGCACACTAAGAATTGCTTCTCACCTGGACATTTCTGAAGAAGGCTGTCTTACTGGAGCAACTCATACTGGGAAGGGACAATGGTGTGGTTAGCTGACAGGGACCAAAGGGAGACAAAACTGCTACTCTCCAAGGAAGTGAGGGGTGGACTTGAAACCAAGTTGAAAACTGTCCCCAAATACTCTTATCTTTACTGAGGAAGTTCCTTTCTTGGCAAAGACTCCAAACACATACAGAACCAATTCAGAGTCACCACCCTCTCATCCCTATCACATTTAACATCACCTGTTACTTAACACCTATCATATCTCCTGTCTCTCCTTTGACCATGCATTCCAGACGATTTAGAAGGGGCGGGGGAGAGATGTCCCCCAAACACACTTTTTCCCCACAAGACTCTGAATGGGTATACCATGGTCTTTCCCCACTCAGGTCCCTTACTTAAATTGGACTGTGGCTGGGTTTTAAATAAGTTATTATTTGTGCTTAGTGTTTGGCACTTATTAAATATACAATCAAGGTAATGAATTTATAAATGTGAAGAAAGTTATCCAAGCTTTATCTCACATGGGAACAAACCTAGTCATTCTATTTCCACTCTGGAAAAGAGAATGCAAAAGACGTCACAACAAAATGTCCTAAAATAACATTTAATTAGAATAGTAAGCTATGAGCAATAGCAAATAAAATGTCTCATTCTGACAGTTTTTTAAGAGTTTGAAACCAAAGCATTTGCCCAGAAAGTTTTATGTATCTAGATCTCAGTCTGTACCTATCATAGTTTCTTTTTAATTCATCTAATAAATGACCTAGACACAATGAGTTCAAACAAATATTTAAATTAGATGCCAATCTACTTAATTTTGGTTAAGTATTTATTTTTTTTATTCATCTGTACTTTAGTACACTTGTGGATATTTTTCAAAGAGTAAAACAACTGCTATAGTACCATTTAATGATTTCATTAATATAAATTTATTTGGGAAGCCAGGTTTAAGATATGCTGAAACTGTTTCTGGGTCATCTGTTTTGGTTAACTCTCTGGTTTAGTCTTATGATTGTATTTTTTAAGTACATAATCTCTAAATCTCATAATGTGCTTTAAGAATTGCTTTTATGGGGGGAGAAGGGACAAGAGGGTGGAAGAGTAGGGTCCCCAAGTCACCTGTCCCCACCAAATTACCTAGATAACCTTCAAATCATCCTGAATATCTACGAATTCGGCCTGAGATTTAAAAAGAGACCAGCTGAAATGCTACAGTAAAAAGAGTTCAGGCTTCTATCAAGGTAGGAAGACGGGGAAAAAGAAATAAAGAAACAAAAGGCCTCCAAGGGGGAGGGGCCCTGCGAGGAGCGGGGCTGAGGCCGGGGCGAGCGTCCCCAGGACAGGAGAGCCCCGTCCCGGAGGAGCAGGAGCTGCACCAACCTTCCCGGGCGGAAAGGGGCCCGCAGGGAGGTGGAGCAGGACCCAGGAGGGCGGGGATGCCCCGGGCTCCCTGGGACACTAACAGGTACCTGCGCCCCGGGAGATGCGCCGAGCTCCCTAAGGGCTGCAGCAGGCACGGCGGGTCCCGGAGCAGCTCGGAGGGGCTCGGGCCGCGGCTCGGTGGAGGGGGCTGCGGGGCGGGAGTGCGAATCCAACAGCGCAGGCCCCGGAGCACAGGGCGCCGGGACACAGCCCAGGATCCGGCTTCCCCCCGGGACAGGCAGAGGCCGGGAGGGCCCAGGACAGCGAGGACGCTCCTGCCGGGAGCTGAGCAGATCAGCGGCCCCGCCCCGGAGCCCCCAGGCCCTGCAGACGGAGAGCCCCGGAGCTACTGCGGGAGCTGACTCCAGGGCTGCAGAGCTGGCCGCGCCACTGGGGCTGTTCCTCCTGGGGCCTCACGGGGTGAACAACCCCCACTGAGCCCTGCACCAGGCAGGGGCAGAGCAGCTCCCCCAAGTGCTAACACCTGAGAATCAGCACAACAGGCCCCTCCCCCAGAAGACCAGCTAGAAGGACAAGTTCCAGGGGAAGTCTGTATACTTAAAGTATACAGAATCAGAAGATACTCCCCCGTGGTTTTTTTTTTTTCTCTCTTTTTGATTTCTGATTGCTTCCCCCACCCCTTTTTTCCACCTTTCTTTCTTTTTCTCTCTCTTTTTCTTCTCTTTTTTTCCTTTTTTCTTTTTTTTCTCTTTTCTTTCCTTCTCTCTCTCTCTTTTTCTCCTTCTCCCAATACAACTGGTTTTTGGCCACTCTGCACTGAGCAAAATGACTAGAAGGAAAACCTCACCTCAAAAGAATCAGAAACAGTCCTCTCTCCCACAGAGTTACAAAATCTGGATTACAATTCAATGTCAGAAAGCCAATTCACAAGCACTATTATACAGCTACTGGTGGCTCTAGAAAAAACCATAAAGGACTCAAGAGACTTCATGACTGCAGAATTTGGATCCAGTCAGGCAGAAATTAAAAATCAATTGAATGAGATGCAATCCAAACTAGAAATCCTAACGATGAGGGTTAACGAGGTGGAAGAACGAGTGAGTGACATAGAAGACAAGTAGATGGCAAAGAGGGAAACTGAGGAAAAAAGAGACAGACAATTATTTTTTTTTTATTAACTTTTATTGGTGTTTAATTTACCAACATACAGAAAAACACCCAGTGCTCATCCCGTCAAGTGTCCACCTCAGTGCCCGTCACCCATTCCCCTCCAACACCCGCCCTCCTCCCCTTCCACCACCCCTAGTTCGTTTCCCCGAGTTAGGAGTCTTTATGTTCTGTCTCCCTTCCTGATATTTCCCAACATTTCTTTTCCCTTCCTTTATATTCCCTTTCACTATTATTCATATTCCCCAAATGAATGAGAACATACACTGTTTGTCCTTCTCCGATTGACTTATTTCACTCAGCATAATACCCTCCAGTTCCATCCACGTTGAAGCAAATGGTGGGTATTTGTCGTTTCTAATGGCTGAGTAATATTCCATTGTATACATAAACCACATCTTCTTTATCCATTCATCTTTCGATGGACACCGAGGCTCCTTCCACAGTTTGGCTATTGTGGCCATTGCTGATAGAAACATCGGGGTGCAGGTGTCCCGACGTTTCATTGCATCTGAATCTTTGGGGTAAATCCCCAACAGTGCAATTGCTGGGTCGTAGGGCAGGTCTATTTTTAACTCTTTGAGGAACCTCCACACAGTTTTCCAGAGTGGCTGCACCAGTTCACATTCCCACCAACAGTGTAAGAGGGTTCCCTTTTCTCCGCATCCTCTCCAACATTTGTTGTTTCCTGCCTTGTTAATTTTCCCCATTCTCACTGGTGTGAGGTGGTATCTCATTGTGGTTTTGATTTGTATTTCCCTGATGGCAAGTGATGCAGAGCATTTTCTCATGTGCATGTTGGCCATGTCCATGTCTTCCTCTGTGAGGTTTCTCTTCATGTCTTTTGCCCATTTCATGATTGGATTGTTTGTTTCTTTGGTGTTGAGTTTAATAAGTTCTTTATAGATTTTGGAAACTAGCCCTTTATCTGATATGTCATTTGCAAATATCTTCTCCCATTCTGTAGGTTGTCTTTTAGTTTTGTTGACTGTATCCTTTGCTGTGCAAAAGCTTCTTATCTTGATGAAGTCCCAATAGTTCATTTTTGCTTTTGTTTCTTTTGCCTTCGTGGATGTATCTTGCAAGAAGTTACTGTGGCCAAGTTCAAAAAGGGTGTTGCCTGTGTTCTCCTCTAGGATTTTGATGGAATCTTGTCTCACATTTAGATCTCTCATCCATTTTGAGTTTATCTTTGTGTATGGTGAAAGAGAGTGGTCCAGTTTCATTCTTCTGCATGTGGATGTCCAATTTTCCCAGCACCATTTATTGAAGAGACTGTCTTTCTTCCAATGGATAGTCTTTCCTCCTTTATCGAATATTAGATGGCCGTACATTTCAGGGTCCACTTCTGGGTTCTCTATTCTGTTCCATTGATCTATGTGTCTGTTTTTGTGCCAGTACCACACTGTCTTGATGACCACAGCTTTGTAATACAACCTGAAATCTGGCATTGTGATGCCCCCAGCTAAGGTTTTCTTTTTTAAAATTCCCCTGGCTATTCGGGGTCTTTTCTGATTCCACACAAATCTTAAAATAATTTGTTCTAACTCTCTGAAGAAAGTCCATGGTATTTTGATAGGGATTGCATTAAACGTATAAATTGCCCTGGGTAACATTGACATTTTTACAATATTAATTCTGCCAATCCATGAGCATGGAATATTTTTCCATCTCTTTGTGTCTTCCTCAATTTCTTTCAGAAGTGTTCTATAGTTTTTAGGGTATAGATCTTTTACCTCTTTGGTTAGGTTTATTCCTAGGTATCTTATGCTTTTGGGTGCAATTGTAAATGGGATTGACTCCTTAATTTCTCTTTCTTCAGTCTCATTGTTAGTGTATAGAAATGCCATTGATTTCTGGGCATTGATTTTGTATCCTGCCACGCTACCAAATTGCTGTATGAGTTCTAGCAATCTGGGGGTGGAGGCTTTTGGGTTTTCTATGTAGAGTATCATGTCATCGGCGAAGAGGGAGAGTTTGACTTCTTCTTTGCCAATTTGAATGCCTTTAATGTCTTTTTGTTGTCTGATTGCTGAGGCGAGGACTTCCAGAACTATGTTGAACAGCAGTGGTGAGAGTGGACATCCCTGTCTTGTTCCTGATCTTAGGGGAAAGGCTCCCAGTGCTTCCCCATTGAGAATGATATTTGCTGTGGGCTTTTCGTAGATGGCTTTTAAGATGTCGAGGAAAGTTCCCTCTATCCCAACACTCTGAAGTGTTTTGATCAGGAATGGATGCTGTATTTTGTCAAATGCTTTCTCTGCATCTAATGAGAGTATCATATGGTTCTTGGTTTTTCTCTTGCTGATATGATGAATCACATTGATGGTTTTACAAGTGTTGAACCAGCCTTGTGTCCCAGGGATAAATCCTACTTGGTCATGGTGAATAATTTTCTTAATGTGTTGTTGGATCCTATTGGCTAGTATCTTGTTGAGAATTTTTGCATCCATGTTCATCAGGGATATTGGTCTGTAATTCTCCTTTTTGGTGGGGTCTTTGTCTGGTTTCGGAATTAAGGTGATGCTGGCCTCATAGAACGAATTTGGAAGTACTCCATCTCTTTCTATCTTTCCAAACAGCTTTAGTAGAATAGGTATGATTTCTTCTTTAAACGTTTGATAGAATTCCCCTGGGAAGCCATCTGGCCCTGGAGTCTTGTGTCTCGGGAGGTTTTTGATGACTGCTTCAATTTCCTCCCTGGTTATTGGCCTGTTCAGGTTTTCTATTTCTTCCTGCTCCAGTTTTGGTAGTTTGTGGCTTTCCAGGAATGCGTCCATTTCTTCTAGATTTCCTAATTTATTGGCGTACAGCTGTTCATAATATGTTTTTAAAATCGTTTGTATTTCCTTGGTGTTGGTAGTGATGTCCCCTTCTCATTCATGATTTTATTAATTTGAGTCTTCTCTCTCTTCTTTTTAATAAGGTTGGCTAATGGTTTATCTATCTTATTAATTCTTTCAAAGAACCAACTCCTGGTTCTGTTGATCTGTTCCACAGTTCTTTTGGTCTCGATATCATTGAGTTCTGCTCGAATTTTAATTAACTCTCTTCTTCTGCTGGGGGTGGGGTCTATTTGTTGCTTTTTCTCTAGTTCCTTTATGTGTAAGGTGAGCTTTTGAATTTGAGATCTTTCCAGTTTTTGAATGTATGCTTGTATTGCGATGTATTTCCCCCTCAGGACTGCTTTTGCTGCATCCCAAAGATTTTGAACGGTTGTATCTTCATTTTCATTAGTTTCCATGAATCTTTTTAATTCTTCCTTAATTTCCTGGTTGACCTTTTCATCTTTTAGCAGGATGGTCCTTAACCTCCACGTGTTTGTGGTCCTTCCATATTTCTTGTTGTGATTAAGTTCTAATTTCAAGGCATTATGGTCTGAGAATATACAGGGGACTATCCCGATCTTTTGGTATCGGTTCAGACCCGATTTGTGACCCAGTATGTGGTCTATTCTGGAGAAAGTTCCATGTGCACTTGAGAAGAATGTGTATTCAGTTGAGTTTGGATGTAAAGTTCTGTAGATATCTGTGAAATCCATCTGGTCCAGTGTATCATTTAAAGCTCTCGTTTCTTTGGAGATATTGTGCTTAGAAGACCTATCCAGGGTAGAAAGAGCTAGATTGAAGTCACCAAGTATAAGTGTATTATTATCAAGGTATTTCTTGAGTTTGGTTATTAATTGGTTTAAATATTTGGCAGCTCCCACATTCGGGGCATATATATTGAGGAGTGTTAAGTCCTCTTGTTGGATAGATCCTTTGAGTATGAGATAGTGTCCCTCTTCATCTCTCACTATAGTCTTCGGGGTAAATTTTAATTTATCTGATATAAGGATGGCAACCCCTGCTTTCTTTTGAGGACCATTTGAATGGTAAATGGTTCTCCAACCTTTTATTTTCAGGTTGTAGGTGTCCTTCTGTCTAAAATGAGTCTCTTGTAGACAGCAAATAGATGGGTCCTGCTTTTTTATCCAGTCTGAAACCCTGCGCCTTTTGACGGGGTCATTAAGCCCGTTCACATTCAGAGTTACTATTGATAGATATGAGTTTAGTGTCATCATATCTATTCAGTCCTTGTTTTTGTGGATTGTTCCACTGAACTTCTTCTTAAAGGGGAATTTTAAGAGTCCCCCTTAAAATTTCTTGCAGAGCTGGTTTGGAGGTTACATATTCTTTCAGTTCCTGCCTGTCCTGGAAGCTCTTTATCTCTCCTTCCATTTTGAATGAAAGCCTTGCGGGGTAAAGTATTCTTGGTTGCATGTTCTTTTCATTTAGGACCCTGAATATATCCTGCCAGCCCTTTCTGGCCTGCCAGGTCTCTGTGGAGAGGTCTGCTGTTACCCTAATATTCCTCCCCATAAAAGTCAGGGACTTTTTTTCTCTTGCTGCTTTAAGGATCTTCTCCTTATCTTTGGAATTTGCAAGCTTCACTATTAAATGTCGAGGTGTTGAACGGTTTTTGTTGATTTTAGGGGGGGATCTCTCTATTTCCTGGATCTGAATGCCTGTTTCCCTTCCCAGATTCGGAAAGTTTTCAGCTAGGATTTGTTCAAATACATATTCTGGCCCTCTGTCCCTTTCCGCGGCCTCGGGAACCCCAATTAAACGTAGGTTTTTCTTCCTCAGGCTATCATTTATTTCCCTTAATCTATCCTCATGGTCTTTTAATTGCCTGTCTCTTTTTTCCTCAGTTTCCCTCTTTGCCATCAACTTGTCTTCTATGTCACTCACTCGTTCTTCCACCTCGTCAAGCCTCGTCGTTAGGACTTCTAGCTTGGATTGCATCTCATTTAATTGATTTTTAATTTCTGCCTGATTGGATCTAAATTCTGCAGTCATGAAGTCTCTTGAGTCCTTTATGGTTTTTTCTAGAGCCACCAGTAGCTGTAAAATAGTGCTTCTGAATTGGCTTTCTGACATTGAATTGTAATCCATATTTTGTAACTCTGTGGGAGAGTGGGCTGTTTCTGATTCTTTTTTTTGAGGGGTTTTCCTTCTAGTCATTTTGCTCAGTGCAGAGTGGCCAAAAACAAGTTGTATTGGGAAAAGGAGAAAAAGAGAGAGAAGGAAAGAAAAGAGAAAAAGAAAAAAGAGAAAGAAGAAAAAAATAGGGGAAAAAGAGAAGAAAAAGAAAGAAAAAGAAAGAAAGGAGAAAAAAGAAAAAAGGGGGGGTGGGGGAAGCAATCAGAAATCAAGAAGAAAGAGAGAGAAAAAAAAAAGCACAAAACAAAACAAACAAAAACAAAAACAAAAACAAAAACAAAAAAACAAAAAACAAAAAAAACCACGGGGGAGTATCTTCCGATTCTGTGTAGTTTAAGTCCCTTGATTTCCCTTGGAACTGGTCCGTCTCGCTGGTCTTCCGGGGGAGGGGCCTGCTGTGCTGATTCTCAGGTGTTAGCACTTGGGGGAGCTGCTCTGCCCCTGCCTGGTGCAGGGCTCGGTGGGGGTTGTTCACCCCGTGAGGCCCCGGGAGGAAGCCACAGTGGCGGGGGCAGCTCTGGGACCCTGGATCCAGCCCCCGCAGTAGCTCCGGGGCTCTCCTTCTGCAGGGCCTGGGGGCTCCGGGGCGGGGCCGCTGATCTGCTCAGTTCCAGGCAGGAGCGTCCTTGCTGTCCTGGGCCCTCCCGGCCTCTGCCTGTCCCGGGGGAGGCCGGATCCTGGGCTGTGTCCCGGCGCCCTGTGCTCCGGGGCCTGCGCTGTTGGATTCGCGCTCCCGGCGGTGCAGCCCCCTCCGCGGAGCCGCCGCCCGAGCCCCTCCGAGCTGTTCCCGGAGCCGCGCAGCCCCCTCCGCGCGGAGCTTCTTCCTCCGCCCGAGCCGCCGCCGCTGAGCTGTTCCCGGAGCCGCGCAGCCCCCTCCGCGGAGCCGCCGCCCGAGCCCCTCCGAGCTGCTCCGGGTCCCGCCGAGCGCTGCAGCCCTTAGGGAGCTCCGCGCATCTCCCGGGGCGCAGTTCCTCTGTTACTGTCCCAGGGAGCCCGAGGGCGTCCCCGCCTTTCTGGGGATCCTGCTCCAATTCCCCGGGAGGCCTTTCCACGGGGAAGGTCGGTGCAGCTCCTGCTCCTCCGGGACGGGGCTCTCCTGTCCTGGGGTCACTCGCCCCGGCCTCAGCCCGGCTCCTCGCGGGCCCCTCCCCCTTGGAGGCCTTTTGTGTCTTTATTTCTTTTTCCCCGTCTTCCTACCTTGATAGAAGCGCGAACTCTTCTCACTGTAGCGTTCCAGCTGGTCTCTCTTTAAATCTCAGGCCGAATTCGTAGGTTTTCAGGATGATTGGATGGTTTTCTAGGTAATTTGCTGAGGACAGGTGACCTGGAGACCCTGCTCTGCCGCCGTCTTGCCCCTCCCCTCGAGACAGACAATTAAGAGACCATGAAGACAGATTAAGGGAAATAAACAACAGCCTGAGGAAGAAAAACCTATTTATAATTGAGGTTCCCAAGGGCGCCGAAAGGGACAGACGGCCAGAATATGTATTTGAACAAATCCTAGCTGAAAACTTTCCATATCTGGGAAGGGAAACAGGCATTCAGATCCAGGAAATAGAGAGATCCCCCCCTAAAATCACTAAAAACCATTCAACACCTCGACATGTAATAGTGAAGCTTGCAAATTCCAAAGATAAGGAGAAGATCCTTAAAGCAGCAAGAGAAAAAAAGTCCCTGTCTTTTATGGGGAGGAATATTAGGGTAGCAGCAGACCTCTCCACAGAGACCTGGCAGGCCAGAAAGGGCTGGCAGGATATATTCAGGGTCCTAAATGAAAAGAACATGCAACCAAGAATACTTTATCCAGCAAGGCTCTCATTCAAAATGGAAGGAGAGATCAAGAGCTTCCAAGACAGGCAGGAACTGAAAGAATATGTGACCTCCAAACCAGCTCTGCAAGAAATTTTAAGGGGGACTCTTAAAATTCCCCTTTAAGAAGAAGTTCAGTGGAACAATCCACAAAAACAAGGACTGAATAGATATTATGATGACACTAAACTCATATCTTTCAATAGTAACCCTGAACGTGAACGGGCTTCATGACCCCATCAAAAGGCGCAGGGTGTCAGACTGGATAAAAAAGCAGGACCCATCTATTTGCTGTCTACAAGAGACTCATTTTAGACAGAAGGTCACCTACAGCCTGAAAATGAAAAGTTAGAGAACCATTTACCATTCAAATGGTCCTCAAAAGAAAGCAGGGGTAGCCATCCTCATATCAGATAAATTAAAATTTACCCCGAAGACTATAGTGAGAGATGAAGAGGGACACTATCTCATACTTAAAGGATCTATCCAACAAGAGGACTTAACAATCCTCAATATATATGCCCCGAATGTGGGAGCTGCCAAATATTTAAACAAATTAATAACCAAACTGAAGAAATACTTTGATAATAATACACTTATACTTGGTGACTTCAATGTAGCTCCTTCTACTCTCGATAGGTCTTCTAAGCACAACATCTCCAAAGAAACGAGAGCTTTAAATGATATGCTGGACCAGATGGATTTCACAGATATCTACAGAACTTTACATCCAAACTCAACTGAATACACATTCTTCTCAAGTGCACATGGAACTTTCTCCAGAATAGACCACATACTGGGTCGCAAATCGGGTCTGAACCGATACCAAAAGATCGGGATAGTCCCCTGTATATTCTCAGACCATAATGCCTTGAAATTAGAACTAAATCACAACAAGAAGTTTGGAAGGACCACAAACACGTGGAGGGTAAGGACCATCCTGCTAAAAGATGAAAGGGTCAATCAGGAAATTAAGGAAGAATTAAAAAGATTCATGGAAACTAATGAGAATGAAGATATAACCGTTCAAAATCTTTGGGATGCAGCAAAAGCAGTCCTGAGGGGGAAATACATCGCAATACAAGCATCCATTCAAAAACTGGAAAGAACTCAAATACAAAAGCTCACCTTACACATAAAGGAGCTAGAGAAAAAACAGCCAATGGACCCCACGCCCAGTAGAAGAAGAGAGTTAATTAAAATTCGAGCAGAACTCAATGAAATCGAGACCAAAAGAACTGTGGAAGAGATCAACAGAACCAGGAGTTGGTTGAACCAGGAGAGGGATGTCCACTCTCACCACTGCTATTCAACATAGTACTGGAAGTCCTCGCCTCAGCAATGAGACAACAAAAAGAAAAAAATGGCATTCAAATTGAATGTTGGTAAATTGAACACCAATAAAAAATTAATTTATTAAAAAAAGAATTGCTTTTATGATATTCTAATATGTTTTTTATTTAATTTTTAAAGATTTTATTTATTTATTTGAGAAAGTGAGGAAGAACGAGATATGAGTGGGGGAGGAGCAGAGGGAAAGGGAGAAGCGGGCTCCCCAGTGGGCAGGGAGCCTGATTCGATGTGGAGCTCCATTCCAGGCCCCTGAGATCATGATCTGAGCCAAAGGCAGAGGCCTAACCTATGGAGCTACCCTGGTGCCTCTAGATAGTTTTTTTTTTTTAACGTATTCTTGTCTTGCCTGTTTTTCTTACTCCTTGACCTTAATGTAGAGAACACATCTTAACCATTTAAAAAACCCTTTTTAATGCCCTGTGCATATAAAATGCTCCATATGTGGATTAGTGAACTACATCTCAGAAGAATGTAAGGAAAATAAACATGTGTATG
The DNA here is from genome assembly GCF_018345385.1 of Vulpes lagopus. Taxonomy (NCBI): domain Eukaryota; kingdom Metazoa; phylum Chordata; class Mammalia; order Carnivora; family Canidae; genus Vulpes; species Vulpes lagopus. The sequence goes on along the minus strand of NW_024570671.1, from coordinate 38,584 downwards.
CATGGATGTGTATATATCTGTAATTTAAATGATATGTATGTTCATATGCTTTATGTGAAATAGTGTTTTTTTAAAAGATTTTATTTATTCATGAGAGACACACAGAGAGAGGCAGAGACACAGTCAGATGGAGAAGCAGGCTCCATGTAGGGACCCCAATGTGGACTCCATCCCAGGACTCCAGGTCACACCCTGGGCTGAAGGCAGGTGCTAAACTGCTGTGCCACCCAGGGATCCCAGAAATAGTGATTTTTTTTACAAAGATTCATACAAAGGTATAAAACTTGTATAAATTGGGTATGCAACACTGGCTGTTTGAATATTAGACAAAAAATAGAAGACACAATTAACCCCTCTTCTTCTCATGCAAAACCGGTGAATAAAGGAAAAATACCAAGCCAAGGCTGTCTGTGGTAAAGCAGGTTAAACCAGGGCATGTGGGGGGCTCAGGTCAAGATCTTGGGTGCCTGGGTCCAAGCTGCTGTGCAGGAGGCTCTGGGCGCTGGGCGCTGGGCACTCCCACTTCCTCCACTATGCTCACTCTCTCAAACATATACATATAACCTGACTACTCTTTCTCCCTCCAATGCTACTTATTCTCAGCCCTGTGTTTCGGATAATTGTTTTGTATCCAATTCACTTTGCCTCTCAATTTTTTTAGTTAACCTGATTATCTGATGTCATTGGCCAGCCCTAGCCTAATCATTGTTAAGGCAGGGTTGTAAGGGAGTCACTCCCTCGTTTTCCCAGTTTTCTGCCTATTGGAATGAGGTTCTGATTTCTCAAAAGTACTGGGGAAACTCCCATATCTGAATAGAGTGATCCGGAGAAGGAGGCAGGTGACTTATCAGGAACTACAGGTTTTCTCCCTGTTGCACACTCCCCAGCATGCTCCCCCCAGCATACCACCTTCCCAGCCCCCCCCCCCCACTGGATGCCCACTGCCCGCAGGGCTGCCCATTGCCCATCTGCCCTACTTCAGGCAGATTGGCCAACTCCCAACACTGCAATGTGTCCTGAGAAACTAAGTTGTTTTTGTTTCCAGCCTTTGAGATCATTTACCAATTAACCACCTGACAATGGTGCATCTTTTGTCACAAAGGACACCCAACATGGGGTCAAAAGTCAAGGTCATCAATGGCCATTCCATACTTCTTTCATCTTGAAATACTGTCATTAAGAAGGTCACAGTTTATAAAAACAACACTGAAAAGATTTCTATCTCCACCTCCCTCACCTTCTCCTGATCCAAGTCCATCAGTTAAGGTGGCTTGTTCCAGAAGGGCTGCAGTTCGCAACAAGGGCTGTTCCCGTGGTCATCTCCTGAGTAATGATCAGGATCGCAGGGTTGAGGAGTTGTCCAGACGTATTTTGAAAACCTTGGCCTCCACTCTGCCATTCCTTTCCATGTCACTTCTTTTTATTCCCTAACAACAGCCTCAGGTCAGCCTGGCATATCTCCTGTGTGGCATCCCGGCCAAACCGTGGCTGACCGAATTCAAACTGAATTCCAGTCCAACCACCTGAATTCTCTTGCTGGACTGTTCGAGTCATAAAGAGAATACCTCCTCGGTGGTGTACGACCAGCCTCAGGCCCTTGGCAGAGACCCAGGTGAGGCCAGGTGGGAGGGAGGGGAGTCGTTCGCCTCAACACACTTTGTTAAGATGCTGTTATCCTCCTGGCACAGAACACTCCAGGTGAGAGGTCTGAGTCCAGAGAGATGCTGACTGGAGAAAACGTGGAAAGATAGCTCCTAGGATGGCACACACTAATGTGGGGGACTATAGGGAAAGCCACAACTCTGACATCTGGTAGGGAACATTGTAGAGTCTCGGTGCAGATCAGGAGGGACACTAATCATATTTGGTCTTTTGGAACCATCCTGGAAGCTTCTTCATAAAGAAAAACATCCCAGTGCAGCTTTCACAGAAGATCACAAGCTGCTTGATTTAAAGGACTCCTAGATCCGCCCCCTGCCGCCAAATGGTGGTAACCAGCACTTAGTATCTACCTCTCTAATGTCACTGAGAAGTCAATCAGAAATAGGAGGTGATCCCAGCCCCATATCTCCCAAACAAAATGGCTATCATCACCTTTAAATGTCTTTCCATCTCTATTCCCATCTCTATCACTAGTTCATGACATGGGGTGGATGAATGCCACCTAGCAGGTGGTGTAGACAAACACTTGATGTCAGACTGGCCTCATGCAATCCCTCCAAAGACACAGGCTGAACCAGAATCGGGAAAACTAGGATTTAGCAGCTGGTCAGGAAGGCACCCTGGAGCCTGTTCCCATGTCCCCTGACTGACGTAGGTTGTATTTGCAGTGAACAACAACTGTGGCTAACACCTTCTTTCCGGGGGCACCTGTATGCCTCTGGGACTGAACTACTTGTGTGGAAACTAGACATTGACTTGTCTATACTTGCCGTAATTTGTAGGTAAGGAGTGATCATAAGAGGTCTTCAAGTGCTTAAGAAAACACCACCAGTAGATTATGTGGCTCCCAGGTGCCTGGAGATCTCTCTGGAATAGGACACCCTTAGTTATTTGGAGAGTTCCAGAAGGAATGAATTACTCACTGTACATGAACTTGTTGGTGCAGTTATCCCTACAACAGGAGCCATCCAGTCAGAAAATGTAGTAAGAAATATGTCCCTGAAATTCAGCTGAAACTTGAGCTGAAAGTGTCAATGATGCCATTTTGGACACAGAAGCCATTAAGGGTCAGTTTCAAGCCACTGGCCAGAATTGCTAAGGCACACAGAACTGTCCCACACAGTCGTCCTTCAAGGCCAAGGTGCACCCGGTGCGGCCACTTACATATTGCTGTGCCTGGATTAATTCCTCTGGAAGGGAATTAATCCTCTGCAAGGGCAGTGCAGAGACTTCCTCTGCAAGGGCAGTGCAGAGACTTAAATAAGGAGTCCTGTGTCTATAATCCTGTCTCTGTGGGATTTCTTCAGCCAGCTTAGTCTGGGGCTCCAGGGGTCATAGATAGTCATGACTGCAGGTTGGCTCCATCCTGCCACTTGCAGAATTACTGATAGTAGTTTTAATTAAATGTTGTCTGAGACAAATTGAACAAATAGAGGTTGAGTTCCTATGGACAGAATTAATCTGAATAGCCCACAGGGTGGCATGCTCCCATGACCACTGTGATCAGCAGCAAATGCGGAGGGCAATGGGAGGTGGGGGAGAGGCAGGGTGCCAGGGCTCTGAGTAGCCCTGCACATTCCTGCTGAGCGAGACAAACTGGAACCTTACCCACTTCCTGATACTGAGCAGCTTTATTAGCTTGTTACATACCAACTAAGTAGGCCAAGTCCACTAGCAGGTGAGAGCCGTGGAACTTCTTGCTCTCCTGTGGAAGGCGAGTCTGTCTGTTTTGCCATTTGCTAGAGTGTTTGCTGCTGGCTTGAAAAGTGCTTTGGCCCTGGGTCCCTCAGCCATGAAACGAACCCACTGCGTGTGTGGTGTCTATCTGGACCCGTTGTGTAACCTCCCTGGCACCTGGGAGGCCAAAGGACACCCAAATATGTTTATGCTCGTGCTCCTTGCTGTGCCAAGAATGAGATGGTTCTTGGTCTGTGACCCGAGAGTCCTGTGGCCTCTACCCAAGCGCTGGTCATGGGCCAGCCCGTGGAGGGGAACGCCACACCACACGTTCACAGCACCTGAGGGAGACACCGTGAATCTTGAATGGGCCAGAACTGTATTCTATTTAAGCATCTTTTAATCCTCTTCCAATTTTTTTTTACATATCCTTTCAATTTCTAAAAAGCACATTAGCTAGAAAAATTGCTGGACTAGGATTTAAACAAGACAATCTGGATGCAGAGCATATTTTTGATCTCCTATATTTCTCTCCATGTTGATGTGATGTAAAAGTATTGGAACCTCTTGCTTTTATTTAGTAAGTTTCCCATGTCTCTCTTTTTAAAAAAATTATTTATTTATACATGAGAGACACACAGAGAGAGGCAGAGACACAGGCAGAGGGAGAAGCAGGCTCCCTGTGGGGAGCGTGCTGCAGGACTAGATACCAGGACTCCAGGATCAGGCCCTGGGCTGAAGGCTAACACTCAACTGCTGAGCTATCTGGGCGTCCTCGCCATGTCTCTTTTATGTGATTCTGTTTATTTATTTATTTATTTATTTATTTATTTATTTATTTATTTTGTGATTCTGTTTAAACTCATTTTAACCATACCATTTTTCAAAGTCCCTTTTTCTAAATTGTTAACCACTTTAAATTTTACCACTCTCCTTAATTTGTGAATGATAAACATTTTCAAAACAAATTCTAACATGCCTGTGTTTCATGCCATAACTATCATTTGAATATAACGAGCATTTATTTTTTTATAAAAAGCATTTAAAAGGAGGTTGATTTGATATCAATTAAAAACTAATTTAAATCTAGTTACAGCCCTTTAATCGAAAGATTCCAGAAATCTAGATGCCAAAATTTTACAATGTAAAAATATAACCTTTTAGTTACACCTTGTTCCAATTTGGAATTCATAGAATGTGCCCACTTTGAAACTATCCCTGTACTATCATCTACTACTTAACTAGGAAAAGAAAAAAAAAACAAATTTACAATCATTTCAAAGTGTTATGAAAATGTTTTCTGAAACAGAAAATAAAAGACTTGGATATTTTATTTATGAGCACAAAATAAGCCAACTTCCCAAGAGGTCTACTTCATCTTAGCCTAAGGCTACTCTACTCAAGTTTTTGCTCCTCGCCAGCCACTTACACCATTTCATCAACTGAGCTAACCCAGACCTACATCAGGAAACACAAGAAGGATATCCTCCCCCAAATTCTCATCACTTCCTTTTAGCCTCTGCTTAGTCTGTTACATCAGGGATTTTACCAAATACTGCACATCTACGCCTATTTTTAAAACCATTCTCTGCCCGTTAAGTCTACCTCGTATGTACAAACACCTACAGATTATGATGTTTTCCCTACATGTCTATTCCAATTGCTGAATGGACTTCTTAACAAAATTGCGCGTTCTTCTCAGAATTCTATTTGTTTTTCAAAGTACTCAGAAGGCCCCTTTTGGGACTGTAGCTATATACTTCTCTGTCCCTTCTGATCATACTAGCTTTTCAGCAACTTTAAAGCAATTTTAAATGTTATTTCTTATCCTTATCTTTAAAAACTGATTTGGAAATGAACTGTTGGGACATAATCCATGTGTACCTTCGGGGCTGTCTAGAATTTTATATTAAAATATAGAAAATCTCAAATGATCTACTAATGGAAAATTGATAACATGTAAATATTTAATATTGTAGACTATTATGTCAAATGTTTAATAAGGTTAGGACCATGGCAAACATTGGCAAACATTTCTACAAGTGAGAATATGCCACTGAGTTAAACTGATCCAGATTTTAACATCAGTGTCATTACTTTTAGTATGTGAACATTAAGAAGTGCTTTAACTCTCTCTGTTTTGGGTTATTCATCAAAAAAGTGCATGACACCTATTTTACAGGGCTGGATGCTATGTCAATGCACCTTGCATGATACCTGTCACAGAGGGTGATGTAAATCTAAGCTATTATTATCTGATGACAAGTTTGGCAGAAAATCTATCATGAGAATATGCTAGTATATGAATATACGGTCCTGCATTCTTACTCATTGACTCCTTCTTTACATAAATAATGTGAAATATTGGCTAGACAATTGGGAACCAGAGTTTTTGCAAATATGAACAATAAAGGAAAATTAACAAGGATGTGTGACTAAAAAGCAAAGCAAGTGACAATATCAGACATAGCTCTACAGTAAATTCCCTTATTTAGGTGTTTAGTTAAAACTGGCATTTCCAGTTAAGTTGACACTATAACCTTATAACTATTTCCTTAGAGATATCTCACAAGCAAGTACCCCTGGATTCAATGTCTCCCAATATATTGTGCCACACACTGTGCTGCTCTACTTTTCATGTATTATCTTTCATAGGTCTGAAAAACTACCCTTTGGGATACATATCATTTTTACTATTTTTTTAGGATTTATTATTTTAGAGAGAGAGTGTGTGTGAATGAGTGCAGGGGAGTGGAGGGCCTGAGAGAAAGGGAGAATTAGAATCTCAAGCAAATTCCATGGTGAGCAGGGAGCCAGAGGCAGGGCTTGGTCTCAAACCCAAAGATCATGACCTGAGCTGGAATGATGAAACTGAACCTCCAAGCATCCTTATTTTTACTATTTTATAACTAAGACCAATGCACAAAATGTAAAATGTCTTGAGAAAAATCATAGGTAATAAAATTCTAGGACCACAAATTTTGCAAAAGCCCCTCAGAACCCTGAAATCTTTCTTAGAAATATAAAAGCTTTTTTAAAAAAATAAGCTTAAATACCTTAATATAGAATAAATTTTAATGCTAATTAGATACTAACACAACTCTTAGATTTTGTGAATTTTCTTGTGCTTTTTAATTGTTTTTCTTCTGTTCAAAAACAGCATTTAAGTAGCATAATTTTCTTTAGCAAGAACACCATTATTATTCATGTACAATGTAATCAACCTTATTTACTCATTTTTTTTTATTACACTCCAGCTCAAATTCAGTATTAATCTTGGCTACGTTTCATTTCCATGTCACAAGATATCTTCACTGTAATAGATAGCTTGTTGATGAGATGCTCTAATTAACTTTTCATTCTGATTTCAAATCTGTGACAGAGAAAACAATGTCCGCATGCCCCCATGTCTACATATGTATTTTAATAGCCAGGATCTAAATCCTAAGTTTCTGGAGATATGATTAGAGATTTATAATTGAATTCAAAACTAAAGGATACAATCACAACTAAGGACAGGCAATCTAGATTGTCCTAGTCCTTCTCTGATGCAATTTGCTCAAAACCACCATGGAAATATGCAAAAACTGTCAATATTAACTGTAAGTATATGTGAGAAGACACAACCAAGTCACAGCAGGGACCGGATCAGACAACCACCACTCTGCTTCAGGTCCCTCACAAAAGCCACACTGAATCATGTCGCCTCACATGAGGACTCCTCTCTAGTTCCCACTAGCACATTCTATCCTGACCCACAGACCATCAGCCCCAAATCTGAAGGGAATGAGAACAAAGGTGTATCATCCTATTTAAACATCAATACCATTTGAATTTGGGAACACCATAGTAACCAGAGTAGTGAAAATACTACAAGACTAAGACTACAAGAATAAGTCAATGAATAAATGAGATGCCTTTATCAGCACCCCCTATCATAACCCTAATGGAAGACTGTTGCCTCTCGTAAAACTTTTCTTTGCATCACTGGGTAGCTCGTCCCTTCTTTTGTACACATTATGGAAAACTGTACAGTAACCAATCTTTTCTAAAAGCAAAGCTCATATACTACTAGTGTCTTTTAAATGCCCAGCAAATATATACCCCATTAACACTTAAAATTCCTCCGCTACCAGCATGAGAATTTCCATTCAAGTAGTGAGTATTGTATTTGATCCACGTAACCGAAATGCAGTAAGAGCAGCCCTCATTCCTGACTGAGGACATCCCGGTATAAAAGGTACACGAACCCCACTTTCCCTGTGGAATACATACTATGTGTGACCAGCACACTTCAGGAGCAAGCAGTCTTCAAAATAACACATAGTCTTGAGAAATAAAAGGCATAATTTGAACCAGTACAAGAAGTACACTATGCTTTCAGACCAGAGGGCAAGAACAATTTTTAAAAAGCCCCATAATGAGCAATGAGCTTCCCAGCACTAAACATAAAGAAGAAAACTCACTTACAGAGGGTATGTGCTGGTCCTTAAGACCAAAATGACAGGTCGTTTCAGAAAAGCACAACCCATCCTGGAATTAAGAACATAGAGAAACCGCCCCCGAAACTCACTGGAAGATCTGACCTATTTTCATGAGCAGTAACCTGAGCACTATCTTAATAATAAAGATACGCATTTTATAAAGTTACTTCTTTAAACATCTTTAAGTGTCATTCATTACCACAAAAACAAACAAATCCAATCCACCTTAGAAAACAAAAGCAAAAAAAACCCCAAAAAACCAAAAGCAAGGCAGGGAGGGCAAGGGGCTCTCTTGCGACGGTGCTAATGGAAGGGTGAGTGGAAGCACATGAGGAAAGGAATGGAAGGAATATGCACTCAGAACAGCATGGCCAACCACTGCACAGAGGTCCAGAGGCCAGCGCCTCCCTGCAGCTCCTGAACACTCTGCTGAAGGAGGAGCAGGGCCACCACTGCTCCACAGAAGCTGCGGAGCCAGAGGCAGGCAGGAGCCTGAAAGAGGGATTTCCATCTCCTTGGGGATGAGCCCTGAGAATTAAATCTAACTAGGTCCAAATACCTTGCCAAAAAAGTAAGTTGGAAACTTCAATAAATGAGGTTCTGAGAACCTGAACTTCTAGACCACTGACACCTCTGTCCACTTTCACCAGGAAAATTCATCAAGATATAGTTGGAAAGTACTCATTTCAGTAAGAAAACACTTGTCAGGAAGCAACCATAGAACATTTAAATTACCCATTTAATTGAGAAATATTTCCCAGACACTGAGAAAATAGCTTTTGTGGAAAATATATACTTATCTCTGTAAGCACATTAGTAAATTGTCAGTTCAAATCAGTAATGTAGAAAAGGAAATTTTCTAAAACTAATAAATAACCTTGGTTTTAGATGAATTGATGTGACTTCTATCTATCCGCATAGAAGTGGTAACTTAGCAGGGCTATATGTCTGCTCAATCCTACTTGTTCACAATAAAACCATGGCAAATGATGAGAAGATACTAATTCTGTTCTACCCTGGATACTGTATGCAGATGGAGAAATGGGAAAAGACAGAAGAAAAAGAGTCCTGAGCTCATGCAATACTGAGGCAATAAAATATGACAACCTCTCACTCCTTAAAATAAGCAAGCCGAGGTGTAAAGAAGATATGTTTTCCTCCATTTTGGCTCTAGAGTTATTTCTGGTATAAATGTATTTTTTTTTACAATACAAAGGAGCTTATAACCACTCTATTTTTTAAAATGGGCCATCATTACAAAAAAAGACAAGAAAAATATATTGCTAACCATTAGGGTAAGAGAAGAAATGAGCGGGGAAGACCAATATGCAGTGGGCGAGTCATGGTGACAGTGAGCCTGAGGCCAGCAGGAATAAAGTGACCAACAAGCTTTACCAAGAACACTCCACAGACATCACACGATGGTCACACAACACAGAGTAAAATATCTCAGTGCATCCATGAGAATAAGGTACCCATTTCAGTGGTACAACAGAAAACGGTATTTACCCTACAGGCATTCATAAGGAATAAACGCTGAGGAAGATGACAAACCTTTTTTTTTTTTAAGTAGACTCCATGTCCAGCACCCAGCATGGAGCCCAATGTGGGGCTTGAACTCAAGACCCTGAGATCAAGAGCAGAAAGCAAGAGTCTGAGACTTAATCCACTGAGCCCCCCGGGCACCCTGATGATGATCCTTTAATACAGAAAATGAAAGCAATGATGACAACTTAGCCAAAGGAACATAGTTTTTTCAAATGGACAATCAAGTGACAATAACAGGAGTTAATCTCATACTCTTCTGATAGGAAAAACTTGAATCTCTTTAGATAAGCATAATTCAGAATTTTTATAAACTGTATTATCCTCTCATTTATTTATTTTTATTATCCTCTCATTTAAAGGTAATGTAAGTTTATGGGGTGCCTCGGTGACTCAGTCAGTGGTGTCTCCCTTTGGCTCAGGTCATGATCCCAGGTTCCTGGGATCCAGCCACACTTGAGGCTTCCTGCTCAGCGGGGAGCGTGCTTCTCCCTCTCCCTCTGCGCCTCTTCCCTGCTATATTCTCTCTCTCTCTCTGATTAACAAAATCTTTCAATAAATAAATGTCATTGAAGTTTCTAATCAACCCAAATCACTGTTAGCATACTTGGACAGGGAAGTGGGGAAAGGCAGAAGGGGGTGGAGGGGGAGGGGGAAGGAGGAAGAGCAAAAGGCCTTGGCTGGGCTCTTCTTGTCCAGCAGCCTGGCCCCTGGCCCTCAAGCTACCTGCTCCAAGCCCTGCCCTGATTCTGGATGGTGCCTGCCTCCACCCCTCGGGGCATGCATTGACGGGACCCGCACTCTCCCTGAGCCCACATGGATGGGACCCACACCCTCCCTGAGCCACCTGGACACCCTGACTGCCCAAAGGGTCTGGGCTGGGGCATTGCACCACCGGCTCAGTCCTGAGGAGCTCAGAGGCCCCCAATACTCCTGCTGGATGAGGCAGGAAGCCTCTCTCTGCCCCAGGATGGGGGCTCTGGGAAAAGTCAGCCTGCCCTTTCCCCTCATAGGGAGAGTCATCCCAGGCCTCTGGGCACCTGAGAAAGAGGCAAGGACTGTTGCGCTGGGAGCTGCATCCACAGCTGTGGACCCAGGACGCAGGGTAGGTCCCGCGGCCCCTGGCCTACCACCCCAGAGCTCATCCTCATGCAAACCCGGCTCTGTCTCTACCTCCCAGTCTCTCGGTGTCTCCCTCCCTGACTTGGTCTCTCCCTCCCTGTCTTGGTTTCTTCCCCCATCTCTGTCTGTCCTCCCATCTCCGTCTTTCCGCCATCTCAGACTCTCCCTCCCTGTCTCATTCCCTGTCTCTGTCTCTCCCTTCCTGTTTCTCTGTCTCTCCCCATCTCCATCTCTCCCTCCCTGCCTCTCAGTCTCTCCTTCCCAGTCTTGGTCTCTCCCTCCCTGTCTCTGACTTTCCCTCCATTTTTCTGTCTCTTCAGTTGTCTCTATCTCTCTCTCCCTGTCTGCATCTCCCTCTCTATATCTGTTTCTCCCTCCCTATCTCTCTCTCCCTGTCTCTTTGTCTCCCTTCCTATCTCTCATTCTCTCCCTTCCTGTGTCCCCTCCCTGTCTCATTCTTTCCATCCTGTCTCTGTGTCTCCCTCACTGTGTCTTGGTCTCCCTCCCTGTCTCTCTTTCTTACTCCCTGTCTCTTGGTCTGTCCCTCCCTGTCCCTTGGTGTCTCCCTCCATCTCTATGTCTCACCCCTTGTCTCCCTCCATCTCTATGTCTCACCCCTTGTCAGTCTCTCCCCCATCTCGGTCTCTCCTCCCTGTCTTGATCTCCCCCTCCCTGTCTCTTTCCCTGTCTCTCTTTCCCTGTCTGTCTCTCTCCCTATCTCTGAATCTCCCTCCATTCTTGATGTCTCTCCCTCCCTATCTCACCATCTCTGTCCCTGGGTGTCTCCCTCCCTGCCTCTGTGTCTCCCTCCCTGTGTCTTGGTCTCTCCACCTGTCTTGGTCTCTCCCCCCCATCTCTCGGTCTGTCCCTCCCTGTCTCTAGATCTCTCCTTCCCTGTCTCTGTGTCTCCCCCACACCTCTGTCCCTCCCCCACACCCCGTCTTGGTCTCTCCTCCCCATCTGGATCTCTCCCTCCCTGTCTCTCTGTGTCTCCTTCCCTGTCACTCAGTCTCTCCCTCCCTGTCTTTTTTGTGTGTTTGTTTTTTAAGATTATTTATTTATTTATTCAGAGAGAGAGAGAGGCAGAGACACAGGCAGAGGGAGAAGCAGGCTCCATGCAGGGAGCCTGACGTGGGACTCGATCCCGGGTCTCCAGGATCACACCCTGGGCTGAAGGCAGGCGCTAAACTGCTGTGCCACGGGGGCTGCCCTCTCCCTCCCGGTCTTGGTCTCTCCCTCCCTCCCTGTCTCTCCATCTCTGTCTCACGGTCTCCGTCTTTCCCTCCCTGTCTGACTCTCCTTCCTTGTCTGTCTCTCTGCATCCCTCTCTCAATCTCCCTTCTTGTCTCCATCCTCCCTCCCTGTCTCGCTGTCACTCCCTGTCTTGCCATTATCTCCCCCTGTCTCTCTGTGTCTCCCCCGTCTCTCTCTCCCTCCCTGTCTGTGTGTCCCTCCCTGTCTGTCTCTGTCTCCCTTCCTGTCTCTTGGTCTCTCCCTGTCTCTCAGTCTCTCCCTCCCCATCTCTTGGTGTCCCCTCGCTGTGTCTGTATCTTCCCCCACCTCAGTCTCTCACCCCCATCATCTCAGTCTCTCCACCCTGTCTCCATCTCTCCCTCCCTGACTGTGTCTCCTTCACTGTCTGTCTCCCGCGCCCTGTCTCTCTGACCTTCCCTCCTTGTTTCGGTCTCTCCATCCCTATCTCTTTGTCTCTCACTTCCTGTCTCTGTCACTCAATCCATGTCTCTCTTTCTCCCCTTCCCTGTCTCTATCTCTCCCTCCCTGTGTGTGACTCTCCCTCCCTCTGTGACTCTCCCTCCTTGTCTAGCCATCTCTCCCTCTGTCTCCCCATCTCTCCCTCCCTGTCTCTCTGTTCCTCCACCCCGTCTCTATATCCCTCCTTGTCTGTGTCTCCCTCCCTGTCTCTGTCTCTCCCTCACTCTCTTTGGTCTCTCATTCTCTGTCTTGGTCTCTCCCTCCCTATGTCGGTGTCTCCCTCCCTGTCTCTCCCTGTCTCTGTGTCTCCCTTCCAGTCTCTCAGTCTCTGCCTTTTCTCCCTCTCTGTCTCATTCTCTCCATCCTGTCCCCATCTCGTTCTCTCCCTGTCTCTGACACTCCCTTTCTGTCTCTTGGTCTCCCTCCCTGTCTCTTGGGCTCCCCCCAATTTCTCGGTCCCCCCATCTCAGTCTCTCCCTCCCTGTCTCTCTGTCTCTTCTTCAGTGTCTCTTGGTCTGCCCTTCCCTCTTTTGTGTCTCTCCCCCTGTCTGGGTCTCTCACCCCTGTTGTCTTGGTCTCTCCTCCCTGTCTGGATCTCTCCATCCATGTCTCTCTGTGTCTCCTTCCCATTCTCTGTCTCTCCCTCCCTATCTTGGGCTCTCCCTCCTTGTCTTTGTCTCTCCCTCCCTGCCTGTGTCTCCCTCCCAGTCTCTAGCTTGCCCACCCCATCTTTCTCTCCCTGTATCTGTGTCTCCCTTCCTGTCTCTCAGTCTCTCCCTCCATCTCAGTGTCTCCTCCCCATCTCTGTCTCTCCCTCCTGTCTCGATCTCTACCTACTAGTCTCTCGATCTTTCCCTCCCTGTCTCAGTCTCCCTCACTGTCTCAGTCTCCCTCTCTATCTCTGTCTCTCCCTCCTGGTCTCCAGGTCTTTCCCACCCTGTCTCTGTCTCTCCCTCCATGTCTCAAGGTCTATCCGTCTCTCTCTCAGTCTCTGCCTCCCTAACTCTCAATCTCTCGCTCCCTATCTCTGTGTCTCCCTACTTGTCTCTGACTCTCTCCCCCATCTCTATCTTTCGCCCCGTCTCTATGTCTCCCTCTCAGTCTCTCATCCCATCTCGGTCTGTCCCCCCTTCTGTCTCTCTCTCTCTCTCTCCCTCCCTCTCTCGGTCTCCCTCACTTCCTCTGACTCTCCCTCCCTGTCTCTTACTCCCTATCGCTGTGTTTTCCTGTCTCTGTCTCCCTCTCTGTCTCTCAGTCTCTCCCTCCTGTCTCGGTCTCCCTCACTATGTCTCTGTCTCCCTCCCTCTCTGTCTCTCCCTCCCTGTCTCTGTCTCACCCCATCTCTATCTCTCCCTCCCTGTGTCTACCTCTCCCTCCATGTCTCTCTCTCCCTGTCTCTGTGTCTCCCTTCCTGTCTCTTGGTCTTCCTCCCAGTCTCAGTCTCTCCCTCCCTGTCTTGGTCACTCCCTCCCTGTCTCTGTCTCTCCCTCCAGTCTCTATGTGTCTCCCTCCCTATCTCTTGGTCTCTCCCTCCCTGTCTTCATCTCTCCCTCCCTGTCTCTCCATCTCTACCTCCCTGTCTTGGTCTCCCTCACTCTGTCTCGGTCTCCTTCCCTCCCTCTATCTCTCCCTCACTATCTCTGTCTCTCCCTACATTTCTCAGTCTCCATCCCTGTCTGTTTCTTTCTCTCTCTCTCTGTCTCCCTCCCTGTCTCTGTCACTCCCTCTTGGTCTCTCTGTCTTTCCCTCCCTGTCTCTCCATCTCTCCCTTGCAGGCTCTCTGTTCCCCCCGTCTCTATCTCTCCCTTGCTGTCTCCCTCCCTCTCCCTTCCAGTGTCTGTACCTCCATTTCTCTGTCTCACCTTCCCTGTCTCTCGGTCTCTCCCTCCCTAACTCTCAGTCTCTCCCTCCCTGTATTTGTATGTCCCTCTCTATCTGTTTCCTTCCCTGTATCTCAGTCTCTCCCCACAACCGTCTCTATCTCCCTTCCCTGTCTCGGTCTCTCCCTGTCTTGGTCTGTCCACCCCTGATTCAGTTTCTCTACCCTGGCTCTGTCTCTCCCTCCCTGTCTCTCTAACTCTCCTTCCCTGTCTGTCTCTCCCTCCCTGTCTCCGTCTCCCTTCCAGTCTCCTGGTCTCCCTCCCTGTCTATGTCTCTCACTCCCTGTCTCTACCTCCCCCCCCCATCTGTCCCTAGCTGTCTCCCTGTCTCTCCCCGGTCTCGGTCTCTATCTCTCCCTCCCTGTCTGTGGCTCCCTTCCTGTGTCTGCCTGTCCCTCCGTTTCTCTGTCTCTCCCTCCCTGTCTGGGTCTGCCTTCCCTCCTCTTGGTCTCCCTTGGGGGGGGGACCTTTGCCATTTCCCAAGCAAAAGTCCACTTTCTCTTCCTTTGGCTCCCCTGGCGCTCAGCTTAGCTCTCCCCTCTTCCTGGCCTGTGTGACCTCGGAGGGTCACCAAAGTGCCCAGGCCCTCTGGCCAGATCCCCCACTGCAAAGATACTGCCCTTGAACTCTAGCCCTGGCTGCACTGTGGGGCACCTAACAAGTAACCCACTGCCTGGCTAAGGCTGACGCTAGGAGACCTTGGCAAACCGACATGCCCAGATCCTGAGAAGCTGGGTGCATGAGCTCTGGCTGAGACTGCAGGGACACAGATGGACGGGGTGCCCATCTCCGGGTGCACGCAGTGGCAGTGGCCCACAGGAGCCTCCGATCCCAGCCTGGGGGCCGCTGGCCGAGGGACACAGCGCACCGGACCCATCTCACAGGCCAAAACCTACCTCACCAGGACACCCGTGATAGCTGCGAGGGGCGCGCGGCCGGAGGAGGGCCAATCAGGGCCTCGGGGGGCTGGTCCTGACCTGGAAGAGAGCACCAGGAAGGCCTGGGCCCAGAGCGCAGGGGCGGCCACCCTCCCGGCCGGGCTGGGGGCATCAGGCACCACCGACCCGCCATCCCCCGAAGGCCAAGCATGCACCACCGGGCCTTGCAGCTCCTCCCAGCGCCTCCCGGGGCGGGGACCCAGGGAGCGACCCGCTGGACACACAGGCGTGCAGCCCCCACCCCACGGAGGCCGGCCCAGAAGCTCGGGAGCATTAACTCATCCCCGCTGCCAGGGCGGCACTGGGCAGAAGACAGCTCCCCTGGGCGAGGTCATGTCCAGTGGCGTGGGTGCTCGGAGCCCCTCCTGGGAAGGGCGCCAGTGGGCTCTGGCCTAAGCGCCCTGTCGGATGGGGCGTCGGGGCGACGCGGGCCTGGGGGCCGGTGCTGAGGCGGGGCCTGCGCCAGTATTAACCTATCACTAATATTATGATTTAGAATGCCCTAAATAGATTATTCTTAGCAAACTACTATTTTACATCAGGTTTTTGTTTTAAACAGAAATATGTCTCCTTCCATTTCTTCAACTTTTTCTTGTATCCTTCTGTAAAGTTTCATATTTTTTGTGTACCTTCCACATTCCTTCTTAGATTTATATGTATTTTGTAGTTTGTGTTATAGTTTATGTCGTTATTATGAATGGATTTGATTTTTCCCATCCCATTTCCTAACTGG
The DNA here is from genome assembly GCF_018345385.1 of Vulpes lagopus. NCBI lineage: Eukaryota > Metazoa > Chordata > Mammalia > Carnivora > Canidae > Vulpes > Vulpes lagopus. Next base: position 22,830 of record NW_024570671.1, on the reverse strand, counting down.
TTATTGATGTAGAAAAGGAAAAGTAATTATTTTTCTTGTATTGCTTTTATAAAGGCAAGTGCACACTTTAAAAAAATATTAAAAAAATTAAAAAATAAAAAAAATATTATCACTATGAGTACAAAAAAAATGTTCTTTCTGTTCTCAGTAATATCTTCTGTTGGCACTCAAGATAACATCAAGCCACGTCTTTTTTTAGAGATCTAACATGGTTTATTTCTTCTTGTCACAAAGAGATGACAGGAAATTCTTAGTCATGCACCGTATTCTGGAAAGGCAGGTGGTAGAAGAAAGGACCCTCAATGATCTCTAGGGTTTTACTAAAGTTCCAGGGAGCCATATTTTGCCTAGAAAACTTGAAGAACATTGGGGTTAGTGAGAATTGGTTGCTGCAGTGATGTTCTTTGACCATATTCATGAAATTCATTTGAAGATGAACTGTTTTCCTGCCTCGGGCACTAGAATCTTTCACTTTATTTCTCAAAGCCATGAGCCTTGGTATTCAGCTCCCAGGAGCTACAAATCACATCATCAAACATCTGGCCTTCTTCTGGGGCTCTGCAGAGTTCTGGGCTCAAAGTTTTGCCATTTCTATGACCTACAGCTATAAAGCCCATTTCTCTTGAGAAAGTATTCCATGTTGGGCTACTTGTCCTTTTGAAATTACAGCAATAACCTCTCTGAAACAGGAATGAAATTGTAAATCCTTTTCCTTGTAGGAGGGCAGATGAGGAGCAGTATAAAGAAAGCTCAGACTTTTAGAAACACTAATGTTGTGCCCTACCACCTCACTCCACCCTCGCTTTCCAGAATAGGAGCAGAATCAGCTAAGATTCATTCTTGTTTAATGGTCCACTGGGGAAAAAATTACTGTATACTAATCTTCTTCTTAAAGACACACGTTGTTATGTAAGTTTTCTTTTGAAAAAATAAGCAAAGGGAAAAGTGAACTAGAATACTAATTAAATTTTCTTAATTTCCCTCCCAAGAATTCTTTAGTCTTATCTCTCACAGCTCTCCTATTTTGCAATTAATTCTATAAGAACTAGGGAATGTTACCCTAATCGCACTGATAAATGAGTAGAAGGAGTAAATGTTAATACTGCAAAAGACATGTATTTCATGACAAGTATAATAGTGACTTCTCAAAAGAGACAGTATTTTCAGTTCACTTATTACTTAATAGAGTAGAGTACAACTCTAAAGCAGTACCAGTGATAGTAGCAATGAAAATGTACTACAAGTTTCATACATAGCACTTATCATACAAAAAATAAGGTTCTACTATTGCTCATTTAGATAAAAACTTGCTCATAAAAATCATGGTGTAATTACTTAAGAAATTTATTTCACAATGATTTTCCAGGAAGTTATAGCAACAAAACAACCAAGGAAAGAGTTTGCAGCTTATTAATTTCCTATATTGCTTCAGAAGCCTTAATGAATATTCTTGTGTCCACCATGATCATCTTCAAAATAAATAAATTTCAGAAAAATATATGTATATATATATATGTATATACACTTATATATAACATATACATATGGGTGTGTGTGTATGTATATCCTTACCACCAGTAACAATAAAGGAAGTAATGTTAGTACACGCCTTTATCATTTTAGTATGTTTGTCTAAGAATAAAAAGTTTCTTTATCGAATCTTTATGAATGGATAAAGAAGATGTGGTTTATGTATACAATGGAATATTACTCAGCCATTAGAAATGACAAATACCCACCTTTTGCTTCAATGTGGATGGAACTGGAGGGTATTATATGCTGAGTGAAATAAGTCAATTGGAGAAGGACAAACATATGGTCTCATTCTTTTGGGGAATATAAAAAATAGTGAAAGGGAATAAAGAGGAAAGCAGAAAAAATGAGTGGGAAATATGAGAAGGGAGACAGAACATAAGAAACTCCTAACTCTGGGAAAGGAACTAGGGGTGGTGGAAGGGGAGGTGGATAGGGAGTGGGGGTGACTGGGTGATGGGCACTGAGGGGGGCACTTGACGGGGTGAGCACTTGGGGGTTATTCTATATGTTGGCAAAATGAACACCAATAAAAAATAAATTTAAAAAAATGCAAAAAAAAATTCATGAATTTCTCTGAGAGGCAACCAGCAAGTATATTAGACCAAATACATTTACAAATAAAAAAAATTCAAGCTAGATATACTTATCCCTGCTCCTCTGGTTGAACATAATTCAAAATCCTAAACACTATATACAAAGAAAACGAAGAAACCCTGAAAGCTGGAGAAACTGAAAAAGTCAAAATGACAGTGGATACCAGGGACCAAAGTAAGACATGGCAACTAATTCAGTGTTCGTTCTTTTCTTTTATTATTTTAAGATTTTATTTATTTACTTATTTTTTTGAGAGTGAGGAAGCAGAGAGAGAACAAGTGGGGGCAGAGGGAAAAGGAGAAGCAAAATCCCTGCTGAGCAAAGAGCCCAGACTTGGGGCTCCATCCCAGGGCCCTGAGAGCATTACCCAAGCCAGGGGCAGACACTTAACCAACTGGGCCACCCAGGTACCCCAATTCAGTGAGCTTTCTCCTTGTTTCGTATATTCTAGACTTGAAGCAAAGAACTGGCAACTGAGAAACTCCAATGGGGACAGATATAAATGCCCCAAAAGACGTCTGCTTTCTCTAGCCAAAGGACAAGGACAATGGCAGTCCACCACGACAGAGAGTCAAACACCACCGAAAAACTTTTGTTCTGCCCCATTTGCATCTGCAAATTTTTTTAAAATAAATTTATTTTTTTATTGGTGTTCAATTTACCAACATACAGAATAACACCCAGTGCTCATCCCGTCAAGTGCCCCCCCCAGTGCCCATCACCCATTCACCCCCACCCCCGCCCTCCTCCCCTACCACCACCCCTAGTTTGCCTCCCAGAGTTAGGAGTCTCTATGCTCTGTCTCCCTTTCTGATATTTCCCACACATTTCTTCTCCCTTCCCTTATATTCCCTTTCACTATTATTTATATTCCCCAAATGAATGAGAACATACACTGTCCTTCTCCGATTGACTTACTTCACTCAGCATAATACCCTCCAGTTAATTATTAAGTGAGGAACCTAGATTTCCATCCTTATTGGATGCTAACAAATTATACCCAACCTCCTGCTAGAGAAGTCTCACAGAAAATTGAGTAGATGCCTCCCACCCTCACCCTTGCTGTCAGGGGAGACCACATGTAGAACCTGGACTTCTACCCCTAGTTGGTAGTAACAAGGTGCCCTCCTACTTCCTTCTTTTGTGATGACATTGAGAGTGCCACAGTGAGGTGTCATAATGTCAGGGAGGCCTACTCAAAAGAAAGAATTTTCATCAGTAACCATGACAACCCCTTCAGCTCATAGAGTCAGTAGAAGCCACCTGGGGAGCAAGAAAGTGGCATTCCTATACTTCCCAGCCATGGATGTATTAGTGGAGGCCTAGTAGGGGGACAGAATTGCAATCCCTGCCTAGCAGTAAGGAGGGCACTCCACTGTCATGATAGGGTGAGTGAGAACCCTAGTCTCATAAAATGTCCATTAGTCATACCAAGAACCAGGAAGGTCTCAAACTGAATGATAAAAGACAACCAACAGATTCCAAAACAAAACAAAACAATGACAAAAGAAAACCAGACATATTAGAATTATCTGAGAAAGAATCTAAAGCAGATATCCTAAAAATGCTTGAATGACCAGTTGATAAAATGCTTGAAAAAACGGGGAGGGGGGGGGAGGGGGGAAGTCCCAGCAGACATACAGCAACTATAAAGATAAAATGAAATTTTGGAAGTGAAAACACAATAATTGAAATAAAAATTACCAGGGACAAAGAAGAATATCAAATAATGGTAAAAGAGCCAATCCACCAAGAAGACATAACAACTCTTCATGTGTATGTAACAAACATAGTGAAACTACATTAAAAAAGAGAAAAAAGAAAACTATGTGAAACAAAATTTGATAGGAATAAAAGGAGAAATACACAAATTAACAACTATAGTTGGGAGACTCCAAAACCCCTCTTTCCACAACTCGCAAAATAACTACATAGAAGTGTAAGAAGGATACAGAACAACTAGAAACATCATTAATCAATAGGATCTAATCAACATTTACAAAATATTCTACCAATCAACATCAAAATATGCATTCCTTTCCAGGACCCACAGAACCTATACCAAGATAGAGTACACACTGGGCTATAAAACAAACCTCATCAACTTGGAGAAATTTGACATCATGCATCATGTGTGCACCAACTACCACCAGAAATCAGCGATGGAAAAAGAGAAGGAGGGGTTCCAGGGTGGCTTAGTCGGGTAAGCATCAGCCTTAAGCTCCTGTCATGATCTCAGGGTCCTGGGACCAAGCCCTGCACTGGGCTTCCTACTCAGTGGGGAGTCTGCTTCTCCCTCTTTCTCTGATGCTCCCCCTGCTTGGGCTCTCTCACTCACAAGGACCTAGAAAAAGAAAAACAAAAAACAAAATCAAAAAACAAAGTAACCAAAAGAAAAGAAATAATAAAGACCACATGTCAATGAATTGAAAACAGAAAATGTCAAAAAATAAGTTACAAATAGCTGTTTGTTTAAAATGATCAATAAAAGTGACAAACCTGGGATCCCTGGGTGGCGCAGCGGTTTGGCGCCTGCCTTTGGCCCAGGGCGCGATCCTGGAGACCCGGGATCGAATCCCACGTCAGGCTCCCGGTGCATGGAGCCTGCTTCTCCCTCTGCCTGTGTCTCTGCCTCTCTCTATCTCTCTGTGACTATCATAAATAAGTAAAAATTTTAAAAAAATATTTAAAAAAAAAAGTGACAAACCTTTATCAAGATCAAAGAAAAAATGAAGATACAAATGGCCAATATCAGTAACAAAACAAGGGACACCATTATAGACCCTGTAGACATTAGAAGGTTAATAAGGTAATACTACAAACATTTTACACACAAAAGTTTGACAACTTTGATAAAATGGACTAATTCCTTAAAAAAAAAAATAAAGTAACGGGATGCCTGGGTGGCTCAGTGGTTGAGCATCTGCCTTCGGCTCACAGTGTGGTCCTGCGGTCCGGGAATCAAGTCCTACGCCAGGCTCCACACAGGGAACCTGCTTCTCCCTCTTCCTACGTCTCTGCCTCTCTCTGTGTCTCTCATGAATAAATAAATAAAATCCTAAAAAACAGTAATAGTAAAATAAACTAGTACAAAAGAAAATAGAAAATTTGAGTATTTTAGCTGTAAAGAAATTGAATTTCTAGTTAAAAACTCCTAAAATAGATATATTCAGGCTGGTTGCACTACAGAATTCTAAAAAATATTTTTAAAAGAATTAATTCTGGGCGTGACTCAGCGGTCCAGCGCCACCTTCAGACCAGGGCCTGATCCTCAAGACCTGGGATGGATTCCCAGGTCGGGATCCCTGCATAGAGCCTGCTTCTCCCTCTGCCTGTGTCTCTGCCTCTCTCTGTTTCATGAATAAATAAATTATTTAAAAAAAGAATATCAATTTCCAAATAATTCCTTCCCAAAAAATATAAGGAAAAAATTCATTTTATGAAGTTAGTATTACCCTAATACCAAAACAAAAACATTAAAATCCAAAGAGATCAATATCCCTCATGAATACAAATGCCAAAATCTCTAACAAATATATGCAAATCGAATGCAATTACATATAAAGAGAATTATAAACCATGACCAGTGAGGTTTATTCCAGGAATGCAAGAGTAGCTCAATATTAAAAAATCAATCAATATAGGGATCCCTGGGTGGCGCAGCGGTTTGGCGCCTGCCTTTGGCCCAGGGCGCGATCCTGGAGACTCGGGATCGAATCCCACGTGGGGCTCCCGGTGCATGGAGCCTGCTTCTCCCTCTGCCTGTGTCTCTGCCTCTCTCTCTCTCTCTGTGTGTGACTATCATAAATAAATAAAAATTAAAAAAAAATCAATCAATATAATCCTATATTAGCCTACTAAAAAATTAATTTTTCATATCAATTGATACTGAAAAAAATATTTGATAAATACCCATTCATAATAAAAACACTCAGAAAAATAAGAATAGAGGGGAGATTTTGTCACCTGTATAAAGAACGTCTACAAAAACTACATGTAATGCTATATTTAATGTTCAAACAACTAAATGCTGTTAAGAAAGGAAAATAAAGCAAAAATGTCCACACCTGGTGCTCCTGGGTGGCTCAGTAGATTGGGCGTCTAACTCTTGATTTCAGATCAGGTCATGATCTCAGGTTTGTGAGATCTAGCCCCAAATTTGGTGCCTCTCAGAGGGGAGTCCACTTGAGATTCTCTCTCTCTCTCTCTCTCTCTGCCCCTCCCCTCACTGCTCACATGCATTCGCTCTTAAAAAAAAATGTCCACACCAATAAATTGTATTCAACAGAGTGCTAAAGGCTCAAGAAACAGAACTGTACAATTATGCAAGAAAATAAAATGCATTCACATCAGAAGAAAAGCCTTATAAATAAAAATGTGCTTTTTCATAGGTGACATATTTTCTATATAGAAAATCTCAACAAATAAAAAAAATTAAAAATCTCCTAGAAACAGTGAGTGAATTCAGCAAGGTTACAATATGTCGTAGTCTATTCAGGCTGCTAACAGAATTGCTATACACTGAACACCTTATAAACAAACAGAAATGTATTTCACATGGTTCTAGAAACTAAGAAGTCCAAGATTAAAGCACCAGCAACTTTATCGTCTGGTGTAGATCCACTTCCCAGTTCACAGGGAATCATCTCTTCGTTGTGTCCTTGCATGGCAGAAGGGGTAACAGAGCATTTTTGGGGTCTCTGTTATAAGGACACTACTGCTAAACAACCTCCAAAGGGCCCCCTCCAAATACCACATCTTTGGGGTTTGGATCTCTATGGGGGTGGTACATTCAGTCTATATAACAGTAGAATATCAATATAAAAATATCTATTTGATTTCTTTAGACAAGCAATGAACACATAAACACCTAAATTAAAAAAAACATTTATGATCAATTAAAACAATACTGAGAAGTAAATTTAACAAAACACATATAGGATATGTATGCTAAAAAACTACAAAATTTGATGGAATAAATCAAAGATACACATGAATGGGGAGACATACCTTGCTTCTGAATTGGAAGATGAGAAATAATAAAGATCTCAATTATCTTCCAAATTGAACTATATGTTAAACCAATTCATTTTAAAATCCTAGCAAGATGTTTTATAGACAGGATAAGATTATATTAAAATTTATATGAAAAGGCAAAAAACCCTGGAATATTCAAAATTACCTTGAAAGGAAGAATAAAGTATCTTATTTTGTCTACTTGACTATTCTATAGCTATAGGAACTAAGACCATTTGGTACTGTCAAAAGAAATGCATTGATCAGTGAAATAGAATATTCAGAAGCAGATGCACACACATATGCCCAATTTCAGTAGAGCTATCAAAGTAATTCAATAGAGGAAAGATGGCCCCTTCAATAAATCCTGCTGGAGCAATTCTATATCCATTGTCACACATGATAAAAATGAACCTTGAGCTAAATCTCATACTTTATACAAAAATTAATTCAAAACTGATAAAAGATTTAAAGGTAAAATGTGAAACTAAAAAAACTGTTAGAAAAAAAATGGAAGACATGTTTTGGGATCTAGGGCTAGGGAAAGGTCTTATACTCAATACCAACAACACCATTTGTAGAGGGCAAAGTTGATAAATTGGATCTCATTAAAATTAAAAACTTTAGACCCTGTAAAGAGTACCTGCAAACTAATGTCTGGAATAGATAAAGAAATTTCAAAATCCAAGAATTAAGAAAATACAATTAGAACATGGGGAATGGAGGGGGATCCCTGGGTGGCTCGGCAGTTTGGCGCCTGGCTTTGGCCCAGGGCGTGATCCTGTAGTCCCGGGATCGAGTCCCACATCAGTCTCCCTGCATGGAGCCTACTTCTCCCTCTGCCTGTGTCTCTGCCTCTCTCTCTCTCTCTGCCTCTCTCTCTCTCTCTTCCTCTCTCTCTCTCTCTCTCATGAATAAATAAATAAATCTTAAAAGAAAAGAACTTGGGGAAAGGAAATTATCCATTTCACTGAAAATAATATACTGATTTATTTTTTTAAATTTTATTTATTTATTCATGAGAGACAGAGACACACAGAGAGAGGCAGAGGGAGAAGCAGGTTCCCTTTTGGGGAATCCAATGCGGAACTCCATCCCATGATCCTGGGATCAAGACCTGAGCCAAAGGCTAAGACTCAACCACTGAGCCACCCAGGTGCCCCAGGATATACATATTTACAGATGGTAAATACATTCAATACAGTTAACCAGTAGGTAAATGCAAATTAAAACTACAATGAGACACCAATGGGAATGTCTAAAATTAAAAATTTCATCAACATCAATACTAACAATGATTTGTTATGTAAATGGTACATTATGGAAAACCAGTTGGCACTTTGCTAAAAAAAAAAAACAAACAAACATATGTCCCAGCAATTGCATTCTCGGTCATCCAGAGAGATTAAAAGTTTCTATTCCTACATAAACTTATAAATGAATATTTATTAGAAGCTTTATTCATAATAGCTTAAAAATAGAAACAACTCAGATATCATCCAAAAGGTGAATGGTTAAACATAATGTGCTAGATTGATACTGTAAGATTGTACTCACAATGCAAAAACAGAAAGAAAACCACACTAGTTAAACACAAAACAATCAGGATGAATTTCCAGAGAATTGTGCTGAGTGGGAAAAAAAATAAGATGTTACATGTTGTATGCTTCTATTTAAATGAGTCTTGAAGTGACAAAATTAGAGAATTAGAGAACAGGTTAGTGGATCAGGTGTTACGGAAAAGGAGAATGTGGGAGGGAAGCAGGAATGGCTCTAAATGGGCAAAATGGACAAGCCACGTAGTGATGGAAATGTTCTATATTTTGACTGTTCCAGTGTCAGTTTGTTGGGATACTGAACGGTGGTTTTGTATTTGCATTTCCCTTAGGGAAAACACGGTCAAGGGTACAGGGCATCTCCAGTATGTCTTTATAAGATCATATGAGTCAACAATTATTTCAAAATAAAAAGTCTAATTTAAAAAATCAAAGCTCAAAAATGTTAATCGCTCCTGATATTGGCAAGAAATATGCCCACACCCTTTCTATTGAGCCAATCCGCCTGAGTTAATCAGAGTAAAAAGACAGGATAGAGTCACAATAAACGCTTGAAATGAAAGAAGTATTCAGAAAGGAATGGCTAACTGTTCTAAAAGAAGCATATCAGGAGAAAAAGCCAAGTCAGAAACAAGGTCAAGAATAGGCGATCTCCGTCAAAAGGGCAAACCAAAATTTTAAGATTTCTGCCTGAACAGAAAAAAGCAGACATAGGGAAGAAGAAAATGAAAATGCCTGGGAGTTTCAAGCACTTGGCTACCTTACTCCTGATGGCACTTCTCCATCTTCAATGGTTGAACGTTAGCTGCCACATGACAAAGCTACCGCACTCCCTCCAGGGACCAATCTGGTCCAGAAATCAACTGACAAATATTTATGGAGGACCCACCAAGAAATGGTCAGTTCTTGGGAAAATCTCTGCATCAGATCTGACCAGAGGATTTAAAAATGTAATAAAGATACAATTGCAAAAGAAAGTATATTATAAATAGTACCATTATGAACATCAACTTCAAGAATAAACAGGTCAGCGGTATAGCACGATGACTTGTTCCAACACTTATTCACTATGTACCTTTGCACAAGTTTCTGCATGTCGTTGAAGTTCTCAGCTTCTCCATTGATAAAGTTAGAAGATTTTAAACATAGCGCTTTTATAAAGAGCAAATGAGATGAAGAAAAAGAAAGAAGAAAGAAGAAGAATCACATCTAAAGTTAAGTCTTGTTCCCTAGGCTATAAAAGATACTCAGGTTACTAAAGCTTCTTTTGTATTCTACAATTTGAATTGCCTTACAAACTTAAAAAAGTAACAGCTTAGTTTTATATTTCCACTTTAAATATGATTTTGTGCTTTTTTAAAACAGTAAATATGCTTTTAAAATGAGTATTCTAATCAATGCCTATGAAATTCAGGAGTTTGCCCAGATCCAGATCTTGTGGACTCAGCTGAATTGACCCTAAACCCAATACTAGACTTCCTAGTGGAAACATCAAATATAGTTCCACGAAATCTGAGTAAGAAATTTAACGAGAAAACTGTCCTTATGAGGAATCATCATGATTGTAAAGCAGTTGACTGAGTCTTTGATTTTTTAAGTCTAGCCCAATACTATAAAGAACCTAAGAGGTATTCATGTTAATTTCTAAGCCCTTTCATCAGCATACTCACCCTATTATCACATATCAATTTTTGGTACTTAGATTCATTGCTATAAAAATTATGACTTTAACTGTCATATACATAAGCCTATCTTTGCAGATATGTACTTTTTATAGCTCATTTTAGCAAAGATGAAGCTATTCTAGAAATCTATAATTATAAATAACTATGGGATATAGTTATCAGTAATTTAATAGACACAGAAATTGTCTTATGACAGAAAAGACCACAAATAAAAGAATCCAATCTGTAATCCGAATATATTCAAGTATTTTTCATTAAAGCAATGTTATTTCAGGAAACAAAGTCATCTGGATCTATGCTGCAATACATAAATGTCTTTATTTTCCTTAGGAAGCTTTATAATCTGAAATCAGTAATTCGGTCAATCCTTTGTGATTTCAATTTTAAAAGACTTCAAAGTAAGATAAATAGAACCAACAAGTGACATGGAAGTGTGTCTTGTGAGTACCGGACTTGATTCCACAATTATACTATGCATTCTTCATCCTACTGGATTTGTTGCTGATGTCAGGATTGCTATTCACTTTTCTTCCCAAACAGCACTTCGCACAGTGTATTCTCTCCCTCCTTCCCTTAGACTTGCCAGTAACTCGTCAATTTTCTTGCCCATTTGAACAAATCAAGCTTAGAGTTCACTGCTCCTTTCTGAGATACAGATTTGGGTTAGGGAGGCAAAGAATGTATCTTTTTGCTCTGAATTTTTTTAATTTTACTTATTTATTCATGAGACACACAGAGAGAGGCAGAGACACAGTCAGAGGGAGATGCAGGCTCCATGCAGGGAGCCAGATGTCGCACTGGATCCCAGGATCACGGGATCACACCCCGAGCTGAAGGCAGATGCTCAATCGCTGAGCCATCCAGGTGCCCGATTTGCTCTGAACTTTTATTTGTATTTCACAGTAACAAGAAATGTGGCCAATGAGCATCAATTTTGGAAATACACTGGGATTCTCTCCATGACCTAATGTATGTGTGATGTCTGCAAATATCCTATAAAAAGTTATTCTTAGTAAGGAACAACACTGTACAATGCATCTACTAAACTGAATTTCCTAACCTTTATGATAACATCCTTTATATATATCCCAATTAGATTTTGTTGTTGTTGTTGTTTATTACTTCAGGCAGCAATTTTGTATCATTATAGATTTGTTAAATTGCCCTTGTATTTTCATAGTTTTTATTCTTTTGTATTTGTTTTTGAGTCTCTTCTATTTTGTCATCTAAAAGGCAACAGCACTATCATCTAACATACTGTACCTTTCTTTGACAACTGTGTTTTTCTTTTGAATGCAACGGTCTCTATCTATTACCTGGTATTTTCTAATCCTTATGTTCCTTTTGCCTGGTATACCTTTGTCTATCCATTTGCTGTAATATTTTCCTCTTCCTGATTTCTTTCTCATCCTAAACATCATGAACTAATCTGAGAACCCCCTTCAAACAGGAAAGTACCTCTGGTCATCAGATGTGAAGTACTGAGGTTTCAGAAAGCTTTGTTTTGCTCTTCTTTTAGTCTTTTTCCCTCAAACCAGAACAAGGAAATTCTCTCATAGCCTCAACAACTGTTCTCCTAGGTTTACCAAGGTCACAAACACTGAAGTCAGCAGAGGAGCAGAGGGCTGCAAGGGGAACAATGCTTTAGCAGACTCTTCTCTGGGGGAAGAAATCTTTTGTGAGTTCCACAGTGAACGATGTCACTTTGCTCTGAAGACAATTTCAGCTTCAATTTTTGTTTTAAAATTTTCTGCTCTGATTTCTCTTTCATCCCACTTGTTGAACACAGTTTAGAAATGTATCAAACTGTCTTATTTTCTGTGTGTATCCTTTCCTGCTCACCAGGATCCTTGTAGCCAGCTTTCTCCACACATACATTTTTCTGCCTTTTCAATGAAGTTCGTGGAAGCATGGGGAGTTTAAACTCCTACATGTCACATGCCATTTTGAACCTCAAGCCAATACTATAAATTACATTTTCAGTTATGGCTTTCCACATAGACACTGGGAAATAAAAACTTTTGCTCAAATTTATCCAAATCTAGCTACTTCCATAACCAGAAGATTTTAATGAACAAAATACATCAATATCAATATCAATAATAATGATTCAATTCTCATAATTTTTTAACATAATCAATTCATTGTCATCCATTTAAAGATCAAATGAAGAAATAAAAAGCTGGAATTGGGAGCAGAGAGGAAGCAAAACTTCTATTAAAATACAACATTGGAGAGTGATGTAACAAAGTTAAATGAAGTATATTTTTATTTCACTGTAGGAGAAATAAGGAAAATGTGGCATGACTTAGGTTCATAGAATCCTGGAGATAATCAAGCAGTGCAGTATCCGTCCTATCAGCATGTGGCCTAGAGTCAGACTGCACGGGTTCTTAGCTCAGACACGCCATTAGCCACCTTTGTGGCTTTAAGCAAGTACTTAACTTCTGACAGTCAACTTCATCTGCTATATATAAAATATGGTACCAGTGTCTACCTCACTGTGACTCTGCCTCTTTCTCTCTCCATGTCTGTCATGAATGAATAAATAAAATTTTAAAAAAGACCATATTTAATAAAAAAAACCAACTAGCAAAGAACACAGAGATCCAACACTCAACAGCATCATCAAAAAGATGGCTTTCAATGATTTGTCCAACATGACACCATACTTACAGTAACTTTCCTGCATATATTCACGAAGGCTTTGGTGGAGTAGAGCTATATTGCACACCATACTCATATTCAGCCCACTAAAAAGAATTAAATACTGTCATATTCACAAAACACACACATAGATAATAAAAGTGTAGTTTCGGCATGCCTGGGTGGCTCTGTTGGTCAAGTGTCTGTTCCCAGCTCCGGTCCTGATGCTGAGGTCCTGGGATTGAACCCCACATCAGGCCCCCTGCTCAGTGGGGAGCCTGCATCTTCCTCTTCCTCCTCCTGTTCATGTTCTCTCTCTCCCTCACTCTCTCTCTCAAATAATTTATTTAAAAAATAAAAATAAGAAATGTCTAGCTTCTCCCACATATAACTCTCAGATCTATGTGCTTGTCTCCCAACCCCACTGCCACTACTTTAATACATGCTCACAACACCTCTTACCTGACTATAGTAGCCTTGTGTAAAATTCGCCTGATTGTAATCTTGCCCCTGCTCCATGCCTCCCTCACAGTGCCCATGGCATGAGCTTTTTAAATATTTTTATGTATATTTTTACTGCTAACATATAGCATAACACCCAGTTCTTATCCCCTCAAGTGACACCGTCAGTGCCCGACACCCAGTCACCCCATTCCCCGCCCAGCTCCCTTTCCAGCACCCCTTGTTTTTTTCCTAGAGTTAGGTGTCTCTCATGTCCTGTCCTCCCTCACTGGTATTTCCCACTCATTTTCTCTCCTGTCCCCTTTACTTCCTTTATTCCCTTTCAGGATACTTTATATTCCCCAAATGAATGAGACCATCAACACAGGGGCACCTGGGTGGCTCAGTTGGATGATCACATGTCTTTAGCTCTGGTCATGATCCCAGGGTCCTGGGGTGGAGCTGCTGAGGGGGGAGCCTGCTTCTTCCTCTCCCTATGCCACTTCCCTTCCCCCACCTTGGCTCCCGCAGTCACTCACACACATGCTTGCACACTCACTGTCAAATAAATAAAACCTTAAAAAATAAAAATTAAAAATTAACATCAACACATCACATCAGTGTCCTGCTTAAGTCGTTGAACTTCCAAATTTTATATATGAGACTCTTCCTGTTTGACCTTTCCTCCCTTTCACCATATACAATTCACTGCAGACATTCCAAAGCTCCAGGGTTCCTTCAAATGCGGTGTTTATTTTACAACTCCATACCTTCCCCCATTTGTTTATCTTCTGCTTCCCTGCCAAGTAGTCTTACAAAATATGGCTTCAATACATTAATTATCCCTCCATAGAGCTCTGTTCAACCATCACCAAGTCGGGTCACATTTGTAATTACCTCTCTCTAAATCCAAGCATAGGTGGATCACCGTGTACTTCATTCCAGTGTGCCTGCCAAGTACCCTCCACCAGACTGAAAGATTTTAGAGAGCAGATACTACAGAGCTGGACTTCTATTGCCTAACCAGCATGAGTAGTTATTTGATCAAAACACACACACACACACACACACACACACACACAAACACACACAAACACACACCTTTTAGGTAAAACAAGCAACAGAATTTACACAGGCCTAAACTTGAGTCTGACGGCTATATCAGTATCACTTTAAAATCATAAGCCTTCCTAAAGAAATAACAGAAATGATGCCCACCTTGCAATCCTCAAGGCCATGATCTGAGGCTGTAGTTGGACAGGTGCTCTCTTGTCCAAACATGTAAGTAAGCCTACCAACACTGGCTTATGGACACACCAATGGAGATGACTCACTCTCACAGGGGGGCTTCTGAGGAGCTGCTTAACCAAAAGACTCTAAAGCTCACCTGAAAGGGAGAACATCTCATGATTAGTCTTCCATTCCCTTATGAAACATTATCTCCACTAACAAAAAGCCTGCCCAATGGGCTTGTTCATCATAGTCTCTGCTCTACTTGCCATATATGATAACTGCACCAGGAATTTTCTGTCTTATTTATCTAAAATTCTTTTTTTTAATTAATTTTTATTGGTGTTCAATTTACCAACATACAGAAAAACACCCAGTGCTCATCCTGTCAAGTGTCCACCTCAGTGCCCGTCACCCATTCCCCTCCAACACCCGCCCTCCTCCCCTTCCACCACCCCTAGTTCGTTTCCCAGAGTTAGGAGTCTTTATGTTCTGTCTCCCTTCCTGATATTTCCCAACATTTCTTTTCCCTTCCTTTATATTCCCTTGCACTATTATTTATATTCCCCAAATGAATGAGAACATACACTGTTTGTCTAAATAATATTCCTATTGAATGAAGTACTTGGAAAACTTATTATTTTATTTTTTAAAATAAATTAATTTTTATTGGTGTTCAATTTACCAACATACAGAATAACACCCAGTGCTCATCCCGTCAAGTGTCCCCCTCAGTGCCCGTCACCCAATCCCCCCCACCCCCCACCCTCCTCCCCTTCCACCATCCCTAGTTCGTTTCCCCGAGTTAGGAGTCTTATGTTCTGTCTCCCTTTCTGATATTTCCCACACATTTCTTCTCCCTTCCTTTATATTCCCTTTCACTATTATTTATATTCCCCAAATGAATGAGGACATACACTGTTTGCCCTTCTCCGATTGACTTAGTTCACTCAGCATAATACCCTCCAGTTCCATCCAAGTCGAAGCAAATGGTGGGTATTTGTCGTTTCTAATGGCTGAGGAATATTCCATTGTATACATAGACCACATCTTCTTTATCCATTCCTCTTTTGATGGACACCGAGGCTCCTTCCACAGTTTGGCTATTGTGGACATTGCTGCTAGAAACATCGGGGTGCAGGTGTCCCGACGTTTCATTGCATCTGAATCTTTGGGGTAAATCCCCAGCAGTGCCATTGCTGGGTCGTAGGGCAGGTCTATTTTTAACTCTTTGAGGAGCCTCCACACAGTTTTCCAGAGTGGCTGCACCAGTTCACATTCCCACCAACAGTGTAAGAGGGTTCCCTTTTCTCTGCATCCTCTCCAACATTTGTGGTTTCCTGCCTTGTTAATTTTCCCCGTTCTCACTGGTGTGAGGTGGTATCTCATTGTGGTTTTGATTTGTATTTCCCTGATGGCAAGTGATGAAGAACATTTTCTCATGTGCATGTTGGCCATGTCCATATCTTCCTCTGTGAGATTTCTCTTCATGTCTTTTGCCCATTTCATGACTGGATTGTTTGTTTCTCTGGTGTTGAGTTTAAGAAGTTCTTTATAGATCTTGGAAACTAGCCCTTTATCTGATATGTCATTTGCAAATATCTTCTCCCATTCTGTATGTTGTCTTTTAGTTTTGTTGACTGTATCCTTTGCTGTGCAAAAGCTTCTTATCTTGATGAAGTCCCAATAGTTCATTATTGCTTTTGTATCTTTTGCCTTTGTGGATGTATCTTGCAAGAAGTTACTGTGGCCAAGCTCAAAAAGGGTTTTGCCTGTGTTCTCCTCTAGGATTTTGATGGAATCTTGTCTCACATTTAGATCTTTCATCCATTTTGAGTTTATCTTTGTGTATGGTGAAAGAGAGTGGTCCAGTTTCATTCTTCCGCATGTGGATGTCCAATTTTCTCAGCACCATTTATTGAAGAGACTGTCTTTTTTCCAGTGTATATTCTTTACTCCTTTGTCGAATATTAGTTGACCATAAAGTCGAGGGTACACTTCTGGATTCTCTATTCTGTTCCATTGATCTATGTGTCTGTTTTTGTGCCAGTACCACATTGTCTTGATGACCACAGCTTTGTAGTACAACCTGAAATCTGGCATTGTGATACCCCCAGATATGGTTTTCTTTTTTAATATTCCTTGGCTATTCGGGGTGTTTTCTGATTCCACACAAATCTTAAGATGATTTATTCCAACTCTCTGAATAAAGTCCATGGTATTTTGATAGGGATTACATTGAGCATGTAAGTTGCCCTAGGTAGCATTGACATTTTCATAATATTAATTCTGCCAATCCACGAGCATGGAATATTTTTCCATCTCTTTGTGTCTTCCTCAATTTCTTTCAGAAGTGTTCTGTAGTTTTTAGGGTATAGATCCTTTACCTCTTTGGTTAGGTTTATTCCTAGGTATCTTATGCTTTTGGGTGCAATTGTAAATGGGATTGACTCCTTAATTTCTCTTTCTTCAGTCTCATTGTTAGTGTATAGAAATGCCATTGATTTCTGGGCATTGATTTTGTATTCTGCCACGCTACCAAATTGCTGTATGAGTTCTAGCAATCTTGGGGTGGAGGCTTTTGGGTTTTCTATGTAGAGTATCATGTCATTGGCGAAGAGGGAGAGTTTGACTTCTTCTTTGTCAATTTGAATGCCTTTAATGTCTTTTTGTTGTCTGATTGCTGAAGCGAGGACTTCCAGAACTATGTTGAACAGCAGTGGTGAGAGTGGACATCCCTGCCTTGTTCCTGATCTAAGGGGAAAGGCTTCCAGTGCTTCCCCATTGAGAATGATATTTGCTGTGGGCTTTTTGTAGATGGCTTTTAAGATGTCGAGGAATGTTCCCTCTATCCCTAAACTCTGAAGAGTTTTGATCAGGAATGGATGCTGTATTTTGTCAAATGCTTTCTCTGCATCTAATGAGAGGATCATATGGTTCTTGGTTTTTCTCTTGCTGATATGATGAATCACATTGATTGTTTTACGAGTGTTGAACCAGCCTTGTGTTCCGGGGATAAATCCTACTTGGTCATGGTGGATAATTTTCTTAATGTGTTGTTGGATCCTATTGGCTAGTATCTTGTTGAGAATTTTTGCATCCATGTTCATCAGGGATATTTTTCTGTAACTCTCCTTTTTGGTGGGGTCTTTGTCTGGTTTTGGCATTAAGGTGATGCTGGCCTCATAGGACGAATTTGGAAGTACTCCATCTCTTTCTCTTTTTCCAAACAGCTTTAGTAGAATAGGTATGGTTTCTTCTTTAAACGTTTGATAGAATTCCCCTGGGAAGCCATCTGGCCCTGGACTCTTGTGTCTTGGGAGGTTTTTGATGACTGCTTCAATTTCCACCCTGGTTATTGGCCTGTTCACGTTTTCTATTTCTTCCTGCTCCAGTTTTGGTAGTTTGTGTCTTTCCAGGAATGTGTCCATTTCCTCTAGATTGCCTAATTTATTGGCGTAGAGCTGTTCATAATATGTTTTTAAAATCGTTTGTATTTCCTTGGTGTTGGTAGTGATCTCTCCTTTCTCATTCATGATTTTATTAATTTGAGTCTTCTCTCTCTTCTTTTTAATAAGGTTGGCTAATGGTTTATCTATCCTATCAATTCTTTCAAAGAACAAGTCCTGGTTCTGTTGATCTGTTCCACAGTTCTTTTGGTCTTGATTTCCTTGAGTTCTGCTCGAATTTTAATTAACTCTCTTCTTCTGCTGGGGGTGGGGTCCATTTGCTGTTTTTTTTCTAGCTCCTTTATATGTAAGGTGGCTTTTGTATTTGAGTTCTTTCCAGTTTTTGAATGGATGCTTGTATTGCGATGTATTTCCCCCTCAGGACTGCTTTTGCTGCATCCCAAAGATTTTGAATGGTTATATCTTCATTCTCATTAGTTTCCATAAATCTTTTTAATTCTTCCTTAATTTCCTGGTTGACCTTTTCATTTTTAGCAGGATGGTCCTTAACCTCCACGTGTTTGAGGTCCTTCCAAACTTCTTGTTGTGTTTTAGTTCTAATTTCAAGGCATTATGGTCTGAGATTATACAGGGGACTATCCCAATCTTTTGGTGTCGGTTCAGACCCGATTTGTGACCCAGTACGTGGTCTATTCTGGAGAAAGTTCCATGTGCACTTGAGAAGAATGTGTATTCAGTTGAGTTTGGATGTAAAGTTCTGTAGAACTTTAAAGATCTGTGAAATCCAGATGAAATGTAAAGATCTGTGAAATCCATCTGGTCCAGCATATCATTTAAAGCTCTCATTTCTTTGGAGATGTTGTGCTTAGAAGACCTATCGAGGGTAGAAAGAGCTATATTGAAGTCACCAAGTATAAGTGTATTATTATCAAAGTATTTCTTCAGTTTGGTTATTAATTCGTTTAAATATTTGGCAGCTCCAACATTCGGGGCATATATATTGAGGATTGTTAAGTCCTCTTGTTGGATAGATCATTTAAGTATGAGATAGTGTCCCTCTTCATCTCTCACTATAGACTTCGGGGTAAATTTTAATTTATCTGATATGAGGATGGCTACCCCTGCTTTCTTTTGAGGACCATTTGAATGGTAAATGGTTCTCCAACCTTTTATTTTCTGGCTGTAGGTGACCTTCTGTCTAAAATGAGTCTCTTGTAGACAGCAAATAGATGGGTCCTGCTTTTTTATCCAGTCTGACACCCTGCGCCTTTCGATGGGGTCATGAAGCCCGTTCACGTTCAGGGTTACTATTGAAAGATATGAGTTTAGTGTCATCATAATATCTATTCAGTCCTTGTTTTTGTGGATTGTTCCACTGAACTTCTTCTTAAAGGTGAATTTTAAGAGTCCCCCTTAAAATTTCTTGCAGAGCTGGTTTGGAGGTTACATATTCTTTCAGTTCCTGCCTGTCTTGAAAGCTCTTCATCTCCTCTTCCATTTTGAATGAGAGCCTTGCTGGATAAAGCATTCTTGGTTGCATGTTCTTCTCATTTAGGACCCTGAATATATCCTGCCAGCCCTTTCTGGCCTTCCAGGTCTCTGTGGAGAGGTCTGCTGTTACCCTAATATTCCTCCCCATAAATTCAGGGATTTCTTGTCTCTTGCTGCTTTAAGGATCTTCTCCCTATCTTTGGAATTTGCAAGCTTCACTATTAAATGTCGAGGTGTTGAACGGATTTTAGTGATTTTAGGCAGGCATCTCTCTATTTCCTGGATCTGAATGCCTGTTTCCCTTCCCAGATTAGGAAAGTTTTCAGCTAGGATTTGTTCAAATACGTATTCTGGCCCTCTGTCTCTTTTGGTGCCCTCGGAACCCCAATTAAATGTAGGTTTTTCTTCCTCAGGCTGTCGTTTATTTTCCTTACTCTGTCTTCCTGGTCTCTTAATTGTTTGTCTCTTTTTTCCTCAGTTTCCCTCTTTGCCATCAATTTGTCTTCTATGTCACTCACTCATTCTTCCACCTCGTTAAGCCTCGTCATTAGGACATCTAGTTTGGATTGCATCTCATTTAATTGATTTTTAATTTCTGCCTGATTGGATCTAAATTCTGTTTTCATGAAGTCTCTTGAGTCCTTTATGCTTTTTTCTAGAGCCACCAGTAGCAGTATAATAGTGCTTCTGAATTGGCTTTCTGACACTGAATTGTAATCCAGATTTTGTAACTCTGTGAGAGAGAGGACTGTTTCTGATTCTTTGTTTTGAGGTGAGGTTTTCCATCTAGTCATTTTGCTCAGTGCAGAGCGGCCAAAAACAAGTTTGGGAGAAGGAGAAAAAGAGAGAGTGTGAAGGAAAGAAAAGTAAAAAAAAAAAGAAAAAAGGAAGAAAAAAAGGGAAAAAAAAGAAGAAAAAGAGAAAGAAAAAGAAAGGTGAAAAGAAAAAAAAGGGTGGGGGAAGCAATCAGAAATCAGAAAGAAAGAAGAAAAAAAAACACAAAACAAAACAAACAAACAAACAAAAGAACCCACGGGGGAGTATCCTCTGATTCTGTATAATTTAAGTCCCTTGACTTCCCCTGGAACTGTTCCGTCTTGCTGGTCGCAGGGCCCAGCCTGCTGGGCTGATTCTCAGGTGTTAGCACTTGGGGGAGCTGCTCTGCCCCTTGCCTGGTGCAGGGCCCAGGGGGGTCGTTTACCACGTGAGGCCCTAGGAGGAACAGCCAAAGCGGCTACGGCTGCTATGGAAACCTGGATTCAGCCCCCACAATAACTCCGGGGCTCTCAGTCTGCAGGGCCTGGAGGCTCCGGGGTGGGGCCGCTGATCCGCTCAGCTCGGGGCAGGAGCGTCCTTGCTGTCCTGGGCCCTCCCGGCCTCTGCCTGTCCCGGGGGGAGGCCGGATCCTGGGCTGTGTCCCGGCGCCCTGTGCTCCGGGGCCTGCGCTGTTGGATTCGCACTCCCGCCCCGCAGCCCCCTCTGCGGAGCCGCGGCCCGAGCCCCTCCGAGCTGCTCTGGGTCCCGCCGTGTGCGCTGCAGCCCTTAGGGAGCTCGGCGCATCTCCCGGGGCGCAGGTACCTGTTAGTGTCCCAGGGAGCCCGAGGGCATCCCCGCCCTCCTGGGTCCTGCTCTAACTCTCTGCGAGCCCCTTTCCGCCTGGGAAGGTTGGTGCAGCTCTTGATTCTCCGGGTCGGGGCTCTCCTATCCTGGGGACACTTGCCCTGGCCTCAGCCAAGCTCCTCGCGGGCCCCTCCTACTTGGAGGCCTTTTGTTTCTTTATTTATTTTTCCCCATCTTCCTACCTTGAAAAAAGCGTGAACTCTTCTCACTGTAGAATTCCAGCTGGTCTCTCTTTAAATCTCAGGCCGAATTCGTAGATATTCAGGATGACTTGAAGGTTATCTAGGTAATTTGGGGGGACAGGTGATTTTGGGACCCTCTTCCCCATCATCTTGCCCCTCATTCTATTTATTTGTATATATATATATATATTAAAATCGTCTTCATAAAACAGTATGCAAATTCAGTGGAATCTCAATCAAAATTCTAACACATACCTTTAGGATTCGTGAGAAGCTGATGATACTTTGCAACGACAGGCCAAAGAGCCAAGAATACCCATGACTCCTTTAAGAACTGGTAAGAATAGTTTTGCTACCAGATACCAGACTCACCACAAGAGCCAAAATTCCATACCTCTTGCCTTTCTACCTTGCTTTTGTGGGGCGTGGCCCTCTCACCCCTTTCTACATCTCTAGTCCGGGCAGGTGTCTCTGCAACACGGCTGCCTCGGGGGAATTGGGGTAAAGAGCTTTGTTCTAAGAAAGCAAGGGAGGGAGGGAGGTGTGGACCAAAGGGGAGAGAGGAAGGGAGGAAGCAAGAAGGGATGGAAGGAAGGAAGGAGGGAGGGGAAAGAAAGTACAGAAGGAAGGAAGGAAGGAAGGAAGGAAGGAAGGAAGGAAGGAAGTAGGTAGGGAAGGCAGGAGGGAGAGACGGAAGGAAGGAAGGCCTTAGTAAAAAGCTCCTCATTTACTGGAGCTTCTCTTCGCCTGTGGGGCATCACCCCGAGGAGAGCAGACTGGGAGACCAAGGGGTCCAGCGGGGACGCCCAACCTCCACAAGGGGAGCTGAGCCTGAGAGAGCTCCATCAGCCCCAATGTAACTTAGGGCCCCCTGCCCCCCACTCCAGCAGCAAAGCTTCCGCCCCCCCATCCTGGACATGACACCACACCACTCCCAATGTGGGGACACTGGGGAAGCCACACTCAAACACCTGCGACTTCCGCCCTCCTGGTAAATTTGAGGAAAATGTATCCATTCAGTTAATTGTGTAAGTTCATCTTACAGCTTCTCTAAGATGGACATGTCGGGGCGCTTGCTGTTGCTTCTCCGTGTAACCACGTCAAGGACGTCGATTCTTTCATCCTGTGATCGTGTGCTGAGCCCCTGGGGTGTGCTGGCCCAGGCCCCACGGACTTTGAACCCAAGTCGCCCTCCCGCCCTTGGGGAGGCCTTCTGATGCCCACGATCTCCTCTCTGGGTCATCCCGGAACGTGATGACCGCAGGCTGAACCATGTCCGGGTGCACAGTGATATCGCGCTCCACAAAGCTAAAGTGTGGAGCTTGGGAGAAGATGATCGCCACACGGAGGGTTCAGCGCCCATCTCAGCCTCGTTCCTGAAACCCAGCCTGTGTGCTGCGTGGATAAATAAAGATGACTTTCA